>NC_064436.1:64387382-64432382 GCF_023343835.1 Lagopus muta
ATCACCATTTACCTCAAATATTTTTTACCCTTCATATGTTCTTTTAAATACAGTGGTCATTATTTTAATTATCCAGGAAAATTTGATCACTGCTGAATATTTTTGGAGCAAGTTTACTTTTGGTCTTGTATCCCATTTTCTAAAGAATTTTTAAAATAGTTGCAAGAGAAAGGGAATAAATTAACTAATTGCTCAAATCATCTTTCCAGCTGGGCAAGGAATGGATATTATGGTGACACTGCACCTATTCAGTTTGCCTGTATTAAACCATTAACCTTAGGAGTTAATACTTCATAGCTACTTCCATATTCAACTTGTGCATCTCAGATGGTTGTCAACCTTAAACCGTACCACGTCTTTGCCGTTATCATTGTTCAACTTAAAAACAACAACAACATTGGAAATTACCACTTCTGTGAGTAGAAATACAGCCCTGAATTGAGCTGCTCTAGGGAGTACAGTTACACAAGCCTATCAGTGTCAGCAGGACAGGCATTTAATTTGCCAGGAGCATGTGCAACATTCAGCATTGTTCAACCTCTGCAGATGTAAACATATTTTCTACAGCCTAAAGAAGAAATTTCATTTTCAAAATTTTCTAACCTATTTTTAAATACAGCAACTTGTTAATTCTAAGATGAAATTGTTATTGTTGTCTAAACTTCAGCCATTTTTGTTATGTTCTGTTTAGAAACAATGCAGAATAATTTTTGTTTTATAAACACAGATTCACTTCAGCATTTCATCACTTGGCAACAGCTAAGACAGTAAAAATATGATATTATTAGAATAATTAAATATACAATTAGACACCTCTTTAAAAAGTGCTTTTGCTATTATGTATCTTAATACAAGAAGAATTTATTGCCTATACGTACTGAAATCTAGAAGCATTTCAAATATTTTGTGCTCATTAGTATGATGAGGATAGGAATAGGATAGAATTTGCCATCTGAGCTATAGTTAACACTATCAGCAACAGGTTAAATGAAATAATACTAAAAGATCTAAGGCATACAGTTAATAATAGGGGAGTGCTATGTGCATTATTTTTATCATCATCTTTCTGTGTTAATCACATTTTTTAAAACAATCATTCATATTTTTAATACTTTTCACCACAAGAACTTCAAAGTGTCCAAACCTTTTTTATTTTTCAAACCTTATCTTTATTTCTGCATGATACAACCAGTAAAGGTATATCCTCCATGAAGTTCCTCATTCACTGCACATTTCCATACTTCTCCCATTCATTTTTATTGAAATCAGGCAGCAGTCCAAGAGCCTTGCATTCCCCTGAAACAGGGCAGACATCCTTTAACCTACATGTATCACTTTGTGAGAGAGATATGATCTCTCTGTTTGCTACAAGACAACAGTTTTGTTAAGAGCTAAAAAAGACATGGACTCATTTTCCCTTAAAGCTGCTGCCTTGAAACCAGTAGTGAACCGAAGCCATCGCTGCTGCGAACCAAAGGTCATGTTGAGAAAAATGAAACCACATATGAATAGAATAGGGCTCCAGAGCCTCGCCAACAAATTCATTCTGAGGCTCTTGCTATCTTTTGAGGGTGTGCGTCTATGAGCAGTCTCTGGAGAAACGTTAACAAATATCTCTGAATTCTAATGTTAGCACTGCTGCAGCATTTTAAACGTCAACAGCCTGATATACAGCATGGAATATGAATTCTTATTAGCGAGAGATTAGATCCTGTTTTACACTACCAAGTTTGTTATCTGCATCCGACCTTAAATTAGGAATGGCCGTCTGTACATAGCAGCATGTAAAGCAGCAATATATATTCATTCATCAGATTCATGCAGTCTCAATTACCCTCAAATGAGTGAAAAAAGAAACAGTGTCCTTTAGATGGAGAGCTCAGAGTGCTCAGTCATTGTAAATAATACTGTAGGCTTTTAAGAGAATAAATATTTATATTATAAATTGCAGATGGGGGTTTAACAGACAAATACCTGTTTGTGTATTGCATAAAATCAGGAAAGTTCGACATAACAAATTGGAGAAAGGAGGAGAAAGAATTTCCCACACACAGAACAAAAATTTCTTTTTGCTTCTTTCAGCGATTTTGCTTTAAAAAAAAAAAAAATGTAGCCTTTTCCAATGAAACAGAAAAACTGTAGTTGTCTCTTTTAAGCTTGGGAGAAAACAATATTTACTGTCACAGCATAGAGATTCTGCAAGCAGTGAACAATGAATGCTTTACTCACACAGCTGACCCAGTATTTGTAGACAAACTCCTTTTCAATTCTGTGAGACTGGAAAGGCAATTAACACATCAATTGCTCATAATCAAGAGTAGATTGTTTAAACACAGAGCAGAAATAATAGCACTTATTTTTTTTTAAAAAAAGTTGAAGGCAGGTATTCATTTGCATTTATACTGATATTAATCTTTTGCTATGTTTTGTTTTGAGTAGAACCACAGGCAGTACGTATTGTTGCTGCTGTATCACTTTCTTCATGAAAGAAGCATCCTCCTCTCTGTCCTTTGCAAGGAGTTTGTGTGCTGTGTATTATAGGTATGGAGAACTGCTTAGCATGGCCTCTCCTTTCAAAGCAGAAGAATGCTTTCTGTCCCTGCCTTTGGGGTAGAAACTGAGTACAAACTGAATGCCCCTCTAAATTTCTGAATTGGAAGGCAAATTGACATGAAAACCACATATCTTTTTAAAAACGCGCACTGATAATTGCAGAGGCCATCAGAAGACAGATATGTTTAAAACTGACCCATAGGATAATCTAGTCGAACTTAAAGAAACTTCATGACATAAGTTCCACATCAAATTCATGATTTCTTTGAAATGTCTTGACTGGGACTTGACTCAATTCTTGCAAGTGGTAAGGTTTTCTTGGTCTTTTGCAAGTGGTTTTCATGGGTAACTAACCTCACCAGAACATTGTATTTCTTTTCTGCTCACTGTGCTTTCAGTGTTTGTCTCCAGCCAACTACTTCTATACACATATGCCTGTTACTACAAACAATTTTTTTTTTTTTTTGGATAAGTAAACTGTAACTAAGTAAACTGAAATTCCTAAATATCTTCCAAAAATGCATTTCATAGACCTAAGTCATGTTTGCAAACATTTTTTTCTGAAATCTTTCAATTATTCCGTTGTTTCTTAAAAGTAGTATAAAACAGCACAATTTTCTCAGCAATAAATTCAAATTTATCGAATAGATGGAAGAAGAGAAACAACCACTCCTGAATATAGTTTTCATAGAATCGTGGACTCATAGACTGGCTTGGTTTGGAAGGGACTTCGAGGATCATCAAGTACCATCCATCCTGCCACTGACAGTGTTGCCAGCTGTTAGATCAAGTACTAGATTAGGTTGCCCAGGGCCCCATCCCACCTGGCCTTGAACAACACCAGGGATGGGGCATCTGCAACCTCTATGGGCAACCTGTTCCTGCGCCTCACCACCCTCTCAGTGAGAAACTTCCTCCTGTCACCAAATCTAAATCTTCCCTCCTTTAGTTTAAAACCATTTGCCCTTTTCCTGCCCTCATCTACCCTTATAAAAAGTTGACTTCCGTTTCCTTTTAATTATTGGAAGTTCACACTGAGGTCTTTACTCTCCACTTCCCTCACCATTTGCAGCTACTTTTTCCATTGTATAGGCCAAACAGGTTTGATCCATTAGATACAGGCCACACTCTTTGAAAGGGTAGACAGCAGCAGGACAAGGGGAAATAGTTTTAAGTTGAGGGAGGGAAGATTTAGGTTGGATGTCAGGGGGAAGTTCTTTACAGAGAGAGTGGTGAGGTGCTGGAACAGCTGCCCAGAGAGGCTGTGGATGCCCCGTCCCCAGAGGTGTTCAAGGCCAGGTTGGATGGGGCCCTGGGCAGCCTGGTCTAGTATTAAATGTGGAGGTTGTTGGCCCTGCCTGTGGCAGGGGGTTGGAGATTCATGATCCTTGAGGCCCCTTCCAATCCTGGCCATTCTGTGATTCTGTAATTCTTCTCCTTCAATTTAACTGATTATTACCTTGTGTTAATAGAAGGTACCTAACACATTTTCATATATCAGTTATCAGGTTAGTTTGGCTCAATTTACCTCTGGTATACAGGTAGACAGATGGTAAGACACGGATGGAAAAGAAATAAAAAGAAACTCATGCACATAAACATATACACTCAGCCTGGTAGACAATGGTTATGGCATGCCAGCTCTATAGACACTGTTGTTTTCCTTCAAAGAGAATGACAGCAGAGGGTTATGAGAGAGGAAGGATCTGGAAAAGAAGAATGTTGGGATGAGAAAAAGGAAAAAATGTACCTAATGACTACAATTACCAGCACAATCATTGATATGTTAAATTATGAACTGCATGGCAAAGGACAGGAAACATGAGTATTGTTCATGTTTTCATAGCAGGAGAGCTAAGGAATCAAATGAAACCAAACAAATCAGCTTTCATCTCACAGAATATGTAAATAAAGAGTGAATTAGTAAAGGCCAAAAGATGAGACCTTTATAATTTTTGCAGCTAAGTGGAAGGAAAGTCCATCAAGACTTTCCAACAGCAAGATAAAACACTTTGTCAATATGTCCTTATGGAAAAGCCTGCTGAAACCTAACAGGGCATCCTTCTCCAGCAAGCAGGTTTTGGTTTCCTAATATTCTCTTAAGAAGTTTTTTGTTTGCTCTTATCTATTTTGTGCTAATAGATTTTATCTTCTAATTTCCCTCCTATGTAAATGTTCAGAGACCACTGGGACCTTGCTGTGAATGCCTGACCACCTTACATCTGGATTCTTATTCTTTTTATCACAGAAATGGGTCCACAAGCCTCAGGCAACATGATCTACCAGGGATCTGCAAGCTCTGCTCTGCTTTGCCCTGCTCTGCTCTGCTCTGATCAGTTCCTTGGAAACCAAGTGGTATTGCCATGCCTGCATCATATCATTGAGCAGTCCATGGTGAATTATTTCCACCATCCCGCTGTGATATTCTCTTCTTCTTTGAATCTACATCAATCATTTTTGAAATTATTATTTTCTAACTGTGCTTCAGGGGCCAATGAGCCATGGTCACTTTGCAAATGAGCATTTGAACTCATATTCCCCAATTAGTTTTATTTTACCTATTAAGGATTAATGTCCAAAAGCTCATTGGCTGGTAAATTCAAATACTTTTTCCTTGGCAAGAATGCCTAAAAAATTATTAGGAAGTATTTTTTGTAAGGTCCCAAATGATTAGCAATAGCAATGTTCTCTAAGACTAAAGACTTACAAATAATAAAGTTACTATGCTAAACCAAACCCTTGCTGTGCTTTGATTTCTATTTGAGAGTTGTACACAACTAATATAGTACAGTAATACTAAAGCACTATTCAGTAAAACCCTGAGCAGTTACCATTTACAGTATATCATAGTAGGATGACAGCAGGAATGGTGGGAGTTCATTACAGGGACCATGAATTGTTGGAGGTAATTTAGATTACAATTTAAAGTTTAATTTAAAAATCTATCAACAAATGTGAAAGTGCTCGGGGAACATTTTAAAATGCACTTTAATCTCACCAGCACAAATAGCTTTTCAGAGCCCTAAACATCATCACCTGGAAAAACAGTAAAACTTTACTGCATCTTTAATTAAATTACAAACACAAAGGATAATTAACTTTTTTATTTTTATTTTATTCATGCCATTGTTTCTCTTCAGAGTCAATATCTTCAAGTTGCAGGAACAGGATGTTATGAAGAAGTTTACAGCCTGCACATTCCCCTAGGATATTATTGCATCGAACAGATGAAGTGGCATACACGTGCATGTACACATATGCACAGACACATGCAGAATCGACAGCAGGACTACAGACTATGATGCTCACCAAAGTAAGTAAGAAGCTTGGTTTGAAGGAAGAAGAGGAGTGAATTAATCAGCCAGACAAAGGAAGGCAGACACCGCTGTCCTTGGCACATACTGCAGGGGCCACATGGCTCATACCATGGCACAGCCAAGAAATTAAAATCCAGCCTGCCCCAGCTGGCCCTTTGCAGAAATGCAGCAATTGGCTCATTCTCCACATTATCTTGACTTCCAAGGTCCCATCATCTCACCTTTTTTCTTGCCATGAGGGATTCAGAAGGCTTGTATCATTCTTCTCTGTGTTAACATGTGGGGTTGTAGTGCTCAGTGGGCTTCTCTTCACAAACAACTGCATTAACAAACCAATTTCTTAGTGCACATGATACTTCTAAGACTTTGTTTTACTCTTTTTTTTAGAACTTGAACCCATCCAAGTTCAAATCTGGTTTGTGGTGAGACTATAGAAATCTAGATGATAGAAAGCAATCCCTTAAGCGTTTGCTCAGAGTGAGATACATGCACTGGCATTGTCTTTTAACAGTGTTAAGCCATTTTTCCATTGTTCTCATATGCATAGCCAGCTCAGTGCCATAAACAATAGAATGCATGAGAGACAGACAGAGAGAAAACGTAGCCAGATGCTAGCAATTGCATAGCTTACATTCCAAATCATAACTGCTTGGCACAGCTCTAGATGGATAGAGAACATGTAGGTCATAGAACAGGAACAAGAAAATACCCTAAAATGATGGAAAGCTGCTGCTCAGAAAATTTTGTACAACAAAAGCCAGCAAAAAAAGTGTTGGTTTTTGTTGTTTTTGTTGTTGATGTTGGATTAGTTTGCCTTCAGTCTGGCAAAGAAAATTGACTCAGAACATGCTCATGCAAGTACCAGAATGGGTAGGTTCATGTGGAATGGGAAGAAACAAGATAGAGATTGTCCGCTTTCAGCTGCAGTGAGACATTACATCATTTCAACAGTATTGCTGAAACAACCACTTTGACAGATCTCTCTTGGGGCAAAGTGCTGGCCATAAGACAGTTGGGACTGTGGGCAGACACGTGGCCTCTTGTTTGGTTTCTCTGGGATCAAGGACTTCTGGGCTGGCTTTTTTGTTATGTGATTTCATCAAAGGCATATTTTCTCCATCAGTGATGCAAGCCAAACAACTGCAAAGCAGTTGTGAGCAGGTCTGTCTCACTGAAACAGCCACACAGCCTCCTTTTCCAAGGCAGATTGCTCAAGATATAGGCAAAAAAAAATTTGAATCTATCTGCGAAGTACAGTATAGACATGCCTAGAGGAATGTCCGATTCCATGATATTTTTTCCAGTTTCTGGAGAGGGAACAATCAAAAATACTGCAAATTTTGGCTAGCAGCTTATGTCAAAGGAATAAGACAAGACCTTATGTGTTCAGTTACCATGGGACTGAGCAGCTTTATCAAATCTCTATCACAAGCCTTTGCTGCCCTCTGTACATGAATGAGTTAGATGCTCAGGGCACATATACCTGCACGCACCTTTGAGAGACACCAGTACTTCTAGCTGCTGTGATCCTGCCCTGCCAGCACTTAACCACCCCAACAACAACCTTCAAAATCACCAAGGTTACTGAAGGTGACTGAATCTCACAATTTAGACAGACCTTCTCTCACATACAGGGAGAACTGCACAGTTCTGAGAGATCCCAGAATAAGGGATATGCCTCAAAGACAAAGTGATGTGTAAATATCCAAAATGAATATTGGGTGCAAAGGAGATGGGAAATGGTGAGGAGGAGGGAAAGGAGCTGCTGTCCTCTGAAAATAAGTGTAGAATCTCATTACCTGAGCAGAAATAAAGAAATGAAGAAAGAGAGAAAAAAAAAAAAAAAGAGCACCACACCAACTATATATCATTTTAATTAAAATCTCCTATCTGCTAAATATATGTACAGCTGTTGGATTTCCTGAGCCAACTGATTCAAATGGGTTTCATGAGGACTCACAGATAAGGAATTAAAAAAAAATAAGATCAAGAGTTTCTTGATAACTACCCTGAAATGGATCCTCTTTTGAGAAAGTCTTTATTTGATGTAAGTTAACGTGGGGAGGGGGTGTTGATCACAGAAGACAAGCCTCTTAATTCCCTTCAAATAAAATGAGCAGGCATGACACGGTGCTATCACAGCAGAGAAAGAGCTGCCTGTGTGTATTAAACGTTAGTGCTTTGCCTGCTTAATTATTGGTTAATCTAGCAATTTAGCATGCTTCATTTAATTCTAATTAGGAGAATTAATAGGCAGGGAATAAAGATTTAAATAGACTGGCACAAAACAAAACTGAGACTTAAATCGCTCTTGGAAAATGAAGCTTTTTTTTTTTTTTACACGCAGTTCCTACAGCCTTACGTGTTTCTCTTCCATGGAGCTGCTATCTTAAACGAGGTCTGGGTCAAATAAGTGATTTTAAAATACCCCGAGCACAATCCTCACTTGGTGCTGATGAATTGAGCCACATTGATTTACCCAGGATTGGGGTGTTTCTTTTTCTTCCTCCCTCAGAGGGAGACTTTGGGGTTTGGCTTCCTCCTCTGTAAAGGACATATGATATGATTGGAGATTACTGTATAGTTTTTTTACATCTCCCTCACTTTCTACTTTTTTTTTTTTTTTCCAGAGCACTGGGGATGGGAGATAATTTAGTAGTGACACCATCCCCAGGAGTAACACACCATTCATGTTAAGTGATGCCTTAACTCGTGGAATTGTAAATTATTTTATTCCTTTCTCAGTCTGATGCCTTCTTTATTTTCTCCCTCCTGGCGAAGCTTTGGGGGATGAAGACACGCTCCTTTTCCACTTCAACAGCTGGCTGCCTTCCATTCCCGCCGCCCCCAAATGTTACAGCCTGATTTGCATGGTGTGTTTGTCTTTGCTAATCAAGCCGCATACTCTGACAAGTCCTACGACATTGGACATGGCTGTTCTTCTAATTAAGGTGCTAATTGAATTAAATGGCTGCGGTAATGAGCAGATGAGCAGCATAAAAAGTAAAGAGTCAGATAGGCCAATTAACAAAAGAGCTGAGCATAATTATAACATTTAAAATACATGCAGCTCTGTACCAATATTGTTAATTGTTACAGGGGAATTTATGATAATTGGTTCAACAACAGGCATGCAGGCTTAACCTGGGATGAATCCTGTAATTAAAAAAATGATATTCAACAGAAAATACAGAGCAGGGATAATTAACGCTTGATTTACATAAAAGATGTCTGTAAAGTAAAGCAGAGTGCTGCAATAATGCTCCACCAAATACGGACTCAAACACACCATGGCATTTAGCATTATTATAGAGGCATGAAAGCACAGCCCAGCATTAAAGTCTGAACACGGGTGAAGGCATACATTCAGGTCAGGCCATCCCTTACTATGTTTTGCTAGTGGAGTTTGAACAAAATTATGAACCCTACCCCACTTCTATTTAACAGTTACATCTCGGCCATTCCCTGCCCATGAACACAGCTGTACCTGCAAAATGCACATTCAGCAACTTCAGGAAATCTGCAGGAAATCCAAGCTGCTTGCCAGCAAATCTTCCAGTTAACATAATCTTGAATCTCCCTCCAGTAGGGGCTCTATTAGCACAGCCCTTCCCTGGTCCTTCCCTGTGGTCCTGTGGAGAGTGGCTGAGGCAGTGCCCTAGAAGCTGTCATCCTGGAGCAGCCTGGAGCCCAGGGTTCCATTTGTACCTCATGCATTGTCATTATTTTTTACCCTGTACTGCCCACTGACCTAAGCACTCACTTCTGCTCAGATCTCCAGTTCTTCCCAGTGAATCACCAGTTCCATGCACATCCTCTTCCCTCTTTCCAGCACAACCCATGCAGCTTGATATTGGTCTGAATTCTCTCAGACCAAGGAGGGACCAGAACCTATATCTCCCACAGCCTAACATGTGAGAGGGAATATCTTTCCTTCTGTGTTTGCAAAAATTCACCCACAGCAAAAGTAGAGTTGCAGGTGAATGCATTCGAAGACTTTGCCAGAAGGAGGGACAGGATTTTGGATGTAACAGCATGCTCAGCCCCTCCTACAGACTGGCTGCTGAACTGAGACCATTCCTCACCTGGCATATTGACCACTTGGGTGAACAAACATGCCCCCCCACCAAAAAAAGTCCAGGACCAAAACACCCTGAGCATACTCAACAAATTTCTGGGAATGCTCAACTATTTCCCATAGCTTTGCATACATTAATTCTTAGCCTGAAGACTCTCAGCAGGTGGAGAACATTTCATTATAGGATGTAGAAATGACCCAGTATCATAGAATCATAGAATCACCGGGGTTGGAAAAGGCCTCAAAGACTATGTTGTCCAGCTGTCGACCCATTTCCACTATGCCCACTACCCACATCACTCAGTGCCACATTTCTACAATTCTTAACAACCGCAAGGACAGTGACTCCAACACATCCCCAGGTAGACTGTTCCAATGTATTACCACTCTTTCTGAGAATAATTTTTCCGTAATACCCAGTCTCAGCACCAGCAGCAGGTGATGTGAAGACACTAAATACTATAATTATTTTCTATCAAAAATAGAAATAGAGAGCTAACATTGACAATCTGGTGCTCTTCAAGCTTACTGTAGTTTTGTGCAAAATACCTCCTGACATGTTCACTGCCACCGTGAGAGGTCAGTATCTTCACTGAAAGCAATCATTTTTTTACAAGACCTACATACATAGTGCTGCAAAAATGTAATTTTATACTATCTGAGAAAGAGTAAATCAGAAACTTATTGGTTAAACTAAGTGTATCTTGAAAACAGATACACAGCATTAGTGAGAAGTACTTCAGAAAACTATAAAATGCAGAGAAATAGATTTCCATAGACTTTTATGTTTGTGCTTTGGCTGGTTTTTTTACCCCTGTCTACTCTCTAACTGTGTATAGCTCTGTGGCAATTAGTGGCTGGATGCTGTAACATTAATAAGTGCTTAACAACATTCATCAGAATCACATTTTGTCATAAGCTATGATGATGTGTGAGAAATGAAACGATCACATCGGCATTACAGTGATTTTTAGAAAGCCTGTGGTTCTCAGTCGCTACTGCAGCACTGTTAGAAGCACTGTGGGGATTTGCTGTGAAAAGGTGACAGCCAAACCTGGAGAGAAAGACCATTTCAAGAAGTGAGATCAGGAGCCATCATTACCCTGCAACAGAGACTGGGAGTCTAAAATATCATGAGGGAAATGTAGCTCTGATTGGAGATCATGTGTTTCCCTATTCTCCAAGTCAAGATTCACAAACCTTTTTAGTCTATTGCCTAATCTCCAGAATCTGTCACTTGACAGAGAAAATTGGAAATGAACATTGGTGCTATAACCAAAGCTGTTTGTTGTCTGCTATGCATCACTGTACTGTTGCATACTATAATAGACTAATTTATCCCTAACTTCTCTTTGGAAGAGGAAAACAGCATGCCAAGCAAACTCCTGATATATGTGGCACTTTGGGATTACTGGGATGTGAATAAGGAAGTAGAAAAATAAATTTCTAACCAGTGAAGAAATAGAAATGCTGACAACTTGAAAAATGCATGCACATAGATAAAAATCATCACTTTTTCTTAATTTTTGAATATCTGAAAATATGTTTAGACTGCACAAGTAACACACAAAAACATGACCTTTCCTCAAAGATCTTGATATTTTAGATCCTGATCCTGCAAATGCTTAGGCACAAGTGTGGAATGGAATGGAATGGAATGGAACGGAATGGAGTAGAGTAGAGAAGAGTAGAGAAGAGTAGAATACAATGATCTAGTTCAACTATCTGAGTATTTCAGGGCCAACAAAAGACAAAGTGTATTATTGAGTGCATTATCCAAATGCCTCTTGAACAATGACACACATGGGTTTAATTACATCTCTTTAACTTAATGGGACTAATCATACGGGCAAATTTTGGTGTGAGTAGAAGTACTTATGGAATCAAATCTAATTATGCATAACTTTTGCCACAAAATGTAACAGCCAGTAAGGCAAATCATCTTTATATTTAAATATTGGCTGACATGTGACCATTTGAGAAAGTGCATTTATACAGCTGTATAAATAGTTGTTTTGCTTTTACAAAACTTCTGCTCTACTCTCGTTTCCTTGGCTTTTAAGCATGAAGTAGTATTTTCTAAATTGCAGTGAATCAAAATATATATAATGCTTACTCATATGATGTTGTGTGTTTCACATAGATGGTCAAAAAACCACAGCTAAAACAATGTGACTCATGCCAGAATATCCAAAAGCAGAGTAGTAGTCAGTCATTGTTTCTGTTGTTCAAAAATTTGTATAACTCCATAACTTATACAAAATTCAAGGATATCTCTTATTTCTTTTCTTATCAAACCCTACTGCTAAGTAGTGGTTGAACTACATTTTGCCACATGATATAATGTTTGTTCACTGAATTAATGAATGTACATTTCAACATTAAAAAAAAAGCTGTTGACCAGTCAGGCTTATGATGGTAATGTCAATCATAGCTATTTACTGAAATATTTGCAGAAAACAATCTAAATTGGAGCAAAAAATGTTTTAAAACAGGACTGAATATTGACTGGATTTTTTTTTTCTACATTAATCTTGCTCTCCAAGAACAGTAGCAACTGCTCATCCGTGTATTTTTTCACAAGTAAAACCAACATAGGTTTCACCAAGACTTAAATATTTGTAGAATGATGTCCAGCCGTATTTTCCTAGGACAAATGTTTGTTACTATTTTCAAATTTCTCTAAGAGGGTAAAAGAACAGCAGGAAATATCAGCAGAATTGTCGGCAGTATTATTTGACTACCTGTGCCCTTTCAGATTTGTAGGTACGTCCTCACTGTACAAATACAGAATAGAAGGAGCTGTATCACTGAACCCGATGACCAGTCTATGAAGGAGGCAATCACCATTTCTTTGGCTGCACCAGAAAAATGGGGATATGAGAGAGACTCACTACAGCTTTCTCCAGCAGGTGTTCCCTCAGTGTTGCCAGCCTTGAGAAATTCAGTAATGTATGAGTCCAATCAAAATGATAGCAAGATACAATGCCTCAGTTTATATAGTCGTACATCTCTGTGAGCAGATTCTTGAAGGAAAGCTTTATACTTCCTAGAGTGAGATTCCATCAAGGTGACAGTGTACCTTCACAGGCTGGACTGCAGCAGAACAGACATGAACCAGCAAAAATCAGAAAGGGCCACACATTTTAAGAACAGATTGTTACTGTATGCTAAAGAGCACATCAACAACTAGAAGGTAACTATACAGTACAGGGGCTTTAATGTGAGTCTCACTTTCAGTCTAGGTAGCATATATTTTACCCCAGACAAAACAGGCTCAGTTTATGGTTTAGTCTATGCAGATCAGTAGGATACACCCACAGTATCAACTTCAAAATGACCTTAGTTCCTGTGCTTTAAGTACATCAGTGGCCTGGGTAACTGGCTCCAAAAAAATGCAGTGAACAGATGAAGAAAGTAAGCAAAGACCAATATTGTATTGCCGTGGCCCAGCCTACAAACAAAGGAAAAAACCTTCCATAACAGGAATGTTTAAAAATAAGAACTCTATAACAATAACCTGACTGTGTAATTTATATGTATTGGGAATCTTTCAGCTGGCCAGAGATGCTATAATTATATTGCAGAAATCTGACTGTGAATTTGGCATATCAGTTTTGAAAACATGCCCCAGGGTTTCCATGCTGCCATAATTTAACTTGAGCAGTAATGGAATAAATGCAATCTAGATACACGTTGCTGTTCTTCAGCATAACTACTTCTTCAGGCAGATTTACCATAACGCTCTCTGAACAGAAAAACTATGGCTCATTTACAAATGTAATTTCAATTGAGGATAGTTTTCCAATCTTCTTTCATTTGAGTCTCAATTGAACTTCTTCTCCTTTTTGATGGCATGATTAGACATTGTGAGAGCTGTTGCAGATTAGTCAAGCACAGAGAGAGTAAATTGGGAAGGATGTTTTATCAGTGCACGTCACAATATATGAAAGCAGATGTGTATGCTCTGAGCTGTTCCCTCAAATTACTGTTATGGAATAATTTAGCCCTTTTGATTCTCACAGATTACTGCTTCCACTGATCATGCTGTCAAAATCAAAGTGAGCACTTCATTCCGCTTTTATTCATGCCAGATCTATTTTGCTTTCATAATGAGCAGATATTACCACTGCACAAAGAGGATAAAGACATTCACAGTGATAGATAGGCGAGAGATTAAATGGGATCTTTATGACTTCTTCAGCCATCAGTTTTGACTGTGCGATAAGACGAGTCGAGTTGGGCACTGATTTGTTCTTTATTGGAGCCAATATTAGCATGAGCTTACCAGTGCACAGTCTGATAAAATCCATTTAAGGTGGAATCTGTATAACAATTCGTGAGTTACAAGAACTTCTATAGTGTGCAGCCTCTGCCAAGGCAAAATAAGCCAGTTCAGAATCACAACTCCATAATTTCTAGGACATTAATGAATTTATAATACTGCAATTTAAGAGTTACATAGGGATTATCAACAGTCCTGGAACTGCACACTGTATAATGCCTGCCCACACATACCTCTTAGTTTGTTCTGAAGAATGTTTGGGCAACCCCTTACAGTCAAGCCCTGCCGGATATACGTATACAACTACCTTTTAGTAGTTGTGTGGCACTTAGTTTGAGAAAGTTTTCTACCTGCCTGAAGTCCTGCTGTGCACTTTTTCTCCTATCTTACCTGGAGGAAGAGCAACGATACATGACTGTAGCCTGCAAAGTCCTTTGCTGAAAAAATGTTCAGTAGAAATAATATCAGACAAGGGACACCTGAAGTGTATTATAGGCAAATTTGAACATGGGGGAACTCAGAGCAAACGAGGGAACTCCACTGGGAATCCAAGACTTTGATATACAAAGACTGTTGTGTTATCTCAGACTAGTTTTGAATGGCACATATCTTTCTGGCAGTTTTGCTATTTTTCATTCTAGCAGTGGATTTCAACCTAAGTGTGGAAGGAATGGTGAATCAACCACATGATCTGCTGCTGCTGTGTGCACTGTGATTGTTATGAAAATAGGAGTACAACTGATGTGGATGGCCCCACTCTGGAGTCATTCAAAGCCAGGCTGGATGGGGCTTTGAGCAACCTGGTTTAGTGGGAGGTGCCCCTGCCTATAGCAGGGGGGTTGGAACTAGCTGATTTAAAGGTCTCTTCCAATCCAAACTGTAATTTTACATATGCTTCATTCCCTTATTGATTTTGAGACTCCTGGGACCTAATGCAATTGCTCAGCTGAAGGTCCAAGCACACTTTCTCCTTGGAATTCCTGGTCAAAGTAGGAGTTTAACTGAATTTGTTATTGCTATAACCGTTGCAGAGAGATTACCTTGCACTCTCTGACGGGTTTTCTTCAAAGGGTACCCATGACTCTAAGGTTCTCTACATGCAGAATCCTCAAAACAACTCTACAAATCCTACTTTCATGTGCAAGACTTCTAGTCCACCCTATATCTGATACTGCATGTTTCTTCACTTCTTCAACAAGAGAAGCAAGCTTGGCATCTGCCAAATCAGTAAATTAGATTTTTAAAATTATATCTTGCTACTTATTAATGCACTGGAATAATAAGACTCAACAGAAACCAATGTTTGCTGTCTTCTCCAGTTCTTCAGAAAGGCTTTGATTCCTAATGTTGTTCTCTGATGTAATAAAATGCAACAGGATGTATATTGATTTTAAAGGACAGGCATCTATTTATGTATTTGCCAAACTGTTTGCTCTGCTCTGTTATCAACTATACTTCATGTACTCTTCACATGAATGTGCAGCAAGTAATAAAAGACTTGCCAACATAACGGTATTTAAGCAAGCAGGCGTTAACTTCAACATCCATAGCCACCTACCAAAGTTTCTTTTGCTTATCCAGCAATATAAATAGTTAATAAATTAATTGCTAATAAGTTAATAAAAGTCTCTGAAAGAAATATTTTCAAAGAAACACCTTTGGAGGAAACCAGAATTTTTGCAGACGATGCAAGGCTGAAGAAAGCGTAATACAACCCAACCCTGGATAAATGAGGCATCCAGAAGCAATGATTCACTTTACTATATAAATAATCAATAATACTAGTGAGGCAAATGGAAAGTTGATAATAGAACAACACCCATAAAAAATTCACATTGTCTCAGAAATGCTGTGCACTTTCATCACGAAATGAAGCTAAGGGGATCATCAGGTCCTTGGAATTAGCCATCTTGTATATTCTTTATTTTAAGCTCTGATACAAATTTGACATTTGGACTAAATTTACTAGCTATTTTTTACAATTTACAGATTTTCTGAGGAATACAGGCCTGATCAATTTTTTTTTTCTTTTGTGTGTGTGTGTGCATTAACATAACAAGAAATCCACAATTCTCAGAAAGCAACTGATGAGTTCAGTTAAGGTTACATCGTTCCTTTGGGCAGACAACACAGCACCAAATACACAGGCCATGTCCTACACCTTCAACACATACTACTCCAGATTAATACTGACAAATGACAACCTTTTCTCATTGTCCCTTCTATTACCAATATCCTGTAGGTAACAGTCATAAACACTTTTCTTGTATTCATCCATGAGAAGACAACTCCCCTGTGCTCTTAAATGACTGGGGATAGATGACTGTCTCCAACCTAGTCAACTGTGCTGACTAGAAGCAGGGCAACTGCAGGACACGTCCTTACATCCTGTGGTAGCAGCTGCATTACAACTATATGCCACAGTAGAACTAATCAAGAAAAAAAAACCAACTATCAAATGGATCACTGCACTTCTCAGTGCACATCCTAATGTTCCTTAGCACATAAAATCCTTCTTTTCCTAGGCAATCCGGAAGTGACTTAATAGAACTTTAAAAGAATCCCATAGTGAAAATATCTACAGGAATTAAATTTACCAGTTAAAATTTCTTTTCTTGTCCTACTTTTACTCATCTGAAAGAACACAAACGGAACCAGATGGCAGAAATGCTTTAGTTTCCAGACTCTCTTAGCAAGAAACGTAGGAAGATTCCCTACTATGATTATTGCAAGAGGCTGAAGAACTGGGGTGAAGTTTTGGTTCTGTTGGGAAAGACATTTGGTCTGCATCTCAGTGCCCCAAGCCTTATAATATATATTTTTTTCTCTCTATTTTACTTTCATTTTAAGCTCATCAGAGGAGCAACTCTATTAATTGCCTGTAAAATCAGTAACATCTCTATACTCATTCCATATGTTTTGGTATTAGAGCATTAATACATTGGAATAATGAAATGGCCAACATGATTCAGAATGCTGGCTTTCCTGTGAAGACATGCAAGGGAGACTTGCTGTTCATACACGGCTTAGGATGGCATTCCTCCTGGACAAAAACACATGTATGCATCTTGTGGCAAACTCTTTGGTATATGTTCAAATGGGTCACAATACAAATATAAGAAAAGATATCAGAAAGTTGTAACTTTGATATAAACAGAAGTTCATAACTTTGTATACTTGTGGGCATCTTTATTCCAGACAAGAGACCTCCTCCTTTGTTGCAAGAGGGCATCGAGTTCCCTTCTGGGTGTGGCGAAAGAGGTGTGGACTGCTTTGCCAGTACAGAATGAAGGACCTTTATAGTAGGTCCTTAATATAGTAGAGTGTTTCAAGGGGAGGATAGCAGCCAAGGGTGCCAGGGGCCTTCAGGAGCCTTCATGCAGCTGGACACAGCACTGGGGGGAATCACTTGCAAGACAGGCACCTATCAAAGGCATTGCCATGGCCACAGCTGAGTATGTCGGGACTGAACTAAGGCTTAATTGCAACAACATTAAGAAATGGTAATGACTCCTGACATTAATGAATTACAGACTAGAGCCATTCTCAGAAGAATGTTCTTATCTTTACTGAAGTTACCTTAAGGAGCAAAGGAATCACATTAAGAGGGAATCTAACCTATTATTCTAGCTAAAAAGCAGGCTGCTCAAAATAAAATATCACATCGAAGGATTAGTGGCCTTTACTGCAGGAAGGTGTATGCTGTATGCTGATTGCTATGCCCAATCAATACTGTTTTTTCTGAACTAGATCTCAAAAAGAGATATTTGTAAACAGAAATGTATCCAAAGATCAGGGAAACACAGGCTTTCAAACATTGACCAAACATTGTCAACACACCTGAGAGGCTTATAGAAAAGGGATGAGTTATTTTTTTGTCATATTACACTCCACAAGAATTGAAGGCAGAAAAAAAATTGGAAAATACGGTGTTATGGGTTAATAGAAATCTCACTGAAGCTTTAAGTATAGCTTCTCATTCGAGTTGTAACCTAAAAGAACCATTGAAATCATAAGTATACAGCAAGAAGTGATGCAAAATTGATTATGTCATCTAAAGTTCTTCCTTTATTAATAGAGGTAAGATGTCCAGAGGATAAAGTGTTGGTGAGGAAAATTGCTTGTGCTTGTGCTCATCAAACAAAGAGCCAAAAGATTGGACTAAAAAAGACCACTGGCTTTGTGAGTAGTGTGGTCTGGTCCCCTAGGAAACTTTTAAGAAAAAGGAAGTTTTTTATCACCCAACTGTTATATTAGAGATGTCTGGAGTGAAACTGTGAAATTTCTTGTGAAATTGTGTAAAACTTCTGCTCTTGAGTGAATTTGCTGCCATTCTGGATCTGGACAACCTAACACAATTGCCACGTCGTTGTGCCTCTCAGAAAAGGCAGGAATGACAAACAGCATGCAGCCACCAAACACGCCTCTCCATCCTCAGTTGAGGACCATGAGCAGAATGCTGTGAGCAGCATTGTTCAGCTTGCGTTTGGATGACATTTTGGCCATCTAAAAACATCTGCTGTTCTCTGAGTTAAGATATTGCCACTGTTTAAAATTTTAACACTGTAAAAGTAAAAACCAAAATGCTTCAGAAAACTAGATAAACAAAATCATCTGCACCTGGTAGTTCAATGGCAGTAAGCCCTCATTCAGAAATTACATTCCAAAACTTATCTCATGGCATACAAATCAATCAATATTGAGCCTGCCGTGCATTAAAGAAGGCCCAAAGGGAAAAACAAACAAACAAAAAATCAGTTACACTGGGAGAGGGTTCTCCTTCTGATGATTTGTAACAGTGCCAATGGGACACCAGACTGTTTGGCCTGGCTGAAGAAGATCTGGTTCTGGAGTTGCATCTTCAGCATTGTCCAGAACTTGTAGCAAGCGAATTAACGCAGTGACCATAAACACAAGCAAATGGTCCCCAAAAGAATCCCATGTTGTTTCACCCCAGATTTCAAACCAAAAGAATCAGTCTTTGGGCCATTGTGCTTTAAACATTTTGATGAAGTTTCCACCTTAAGGATTGTGAGGAGAAAAAAAATAGAAAAGCAAATTACAGAATGTGGACTGAAGTACTTGCGATCCTTGTGACAAATACTAATGTATAAATCAGCAGCCCAATCCAGGCCCGGGCCGCTGATCATGTTCTTTGCTGAAATGTCACCTGTTCCTATCTAACGATTTGCATAATGCAAAGCTTCTCACTCGTAAAATACAGATTAAGAGGGGAAGCAAAGAGTCATTCTCGAACCATGGAGCCATTTCAAACGGATAAAAAAAAGTGCAGTCTTTACTGTTAACCCTGTTGTAACCAGACGATTTCCTCTTTTTTTTTTTTTTTTTTGCACTGGAAATCATAGCTCCACTTTGAAAGAGAAATGTTCAGTTAGATCCAGCTTTGCCTTTTTATCTGTTTGCTTCAATTCTCTTAGACTTTCAAATCAGAGTGAGCAGAAGAGAAATAATTAAACCATTTAACAGTGGAACTTCAGTGAAACATTTTTCTGGTCTCCCTGAGCTAGATTGAAATGCACGGGTGTCAGTCAAAAGATTCCCAACAATGTCAATGGAGTAAGGCTCTCTAGGAGCCATTTGGGGGAATTTCCATTCTTATTTCCCCCCCATTTTTTATTTTATTTTATCAGAAGGTGTATATCCCTCTGAAAAACCTCTTTCTGTGCACTGTTTTGCCAAGTAAGTTGGGAGTGCGCACTGATGCCGCCATGCCCTGCATTTGCCAACTGCAGAACAGCAGCATGGTAAAATCAGAGGAATGAGTTTTATTTCTGCATTTCCCCACAGAGTCCACTAACCTGTCCCAAATAGCAAGTGGCTGAAGTCTCCTTGCTTTTCCGGCAAGATTTAATACATCTCAACAAGATTTCTACACCCTGCTGAACTGCTTCTTCTAGAAGGCTGCATTTATTCACCACTGATTAAGAAGTTTCCTGTTTTCTTTCTCAAGATTCCCAGGGAAAATAAATAAATAACCAAACCTACCCACAATAAAATGCGATCATAATCTACATGCTGCATTTCTCACCATAACAGCTGTGGGCAGGAGAAGCAACCATGCTACTTGCCTGGCTAAAGATTGAACCAATTACTTCAGGAGAAGGCTTTGCAGCATTAGATTCCTTTTCTGCTTATTTGGAGATATTTTTCTGATGCTATAAATCAGAACGGGATATGAGTTTAAAGTAACCTGAGGTTTTATTAGATGTTAGGGAAGAAAGTGTGATAAAACTAAGAAGGTCATGTAGAAATAAAAGTGCTGGAAGATTAGTTTAGGCATAAAATTCAACTCTAATTTTGGTAAGATGTGGGACCTATGAAACATGCTTTCCAGAAAATCTCCTGAGACCACCTCCTTATGTTCAAGAGGTAACGCTTCCCATAGAGGATTTCTCTGCTCCTTGCTTTTTGTTTTCATGCAACTCATCAGATGTTTCTCTGACCCTATCAATTTATTCAAGACTGTCAAATAATTGTGATAAGAATCCACTCTGCATAACTCATGGACAAGTAGTGACATGAGGAACAGGAGATGTAGCTGCCAAGAAGCTCCAAAGGGCACATCAAAGGCAAACAAGAGAATTTCATTCAAACTGAATAATAGATCAGATCAAAGGATGGGAAGAATATTATCCAATGTTTGAATATCCAAAATTTGAAGGGAGCATAAAAACAGGAGGGGGAATGACGATTTACAAGGGTGGATAGTGATAGGATGAGGGGAATGGTTTTAAACTGAGACAGAGGAGGTTTAGATCAGATACTGGGAGGAAGTTTTTCACACAGAAAGTGGTGACGCAGTGGAACAGGCTGTCTGAGGAGGCTGTGGATGCCCCATCCCTGCAGGCATTCAAGGCCAGGCTGGATGTGGCTCTGGGCAGCCTGGTCTGCTGGTTGGTGACCCTGCACACAGCAGGGGGGTGAAACTGGATGATCAATCTTTTCAACCCAGGCCATCCCATGATTCTATGATTCCAAGATATTATTGTTTTTTTCCCTTCTTTGTCTTCTGATGTTATTGTGGATCATCTTTCAACATCCAGTCCAGAAAGAGATGCTTTCTGAAGCTACGGGCAAGAATACAGGGCTCAGACAAAGGGAACCCAAAAGACTACCTAATTAGTTTTGAAGAGCTGATGGCCACAAAGGCTACCAAAGTCATGATACTTTGTGATATTTTAAATAAAACTAATTATAACTGCTATAACAAAAATTACTAGGAACATTTTCCTCATCAATTCATTGGGATAACTACTTCTTCCCAACACTTCTAGTGCACTAGAATACTAGGAGATAGAGGAAGGTCTCACCTTCACAGGTGAGAACCACACCAAGGAGAGGCAGCTTCCCATTATATCTGGACCTCTTCATCCTGCACTGCCACCTTTTTCTCCATTAGTAATTCTTTCCCTTTTGTCATTTCATCCTTGAAAATCTGCTGGCAGTTCACTCTTCCTGGAATCTATATCCTGACCAGCAGGAAAATGGACAAGATGTTCTAATGAGTCTTTTCCATCATGCAATCTGTGATTTTTGTCTTTATATAGCACTTCATTCCCTGTTTCCCCTTCCATCTCCTTCTACAAATTGAGACTGGCTGAAGGGAGGTTTAAAAGAGAATGAACTGTCACTTAAACTCTCTGTGTCACTCAGTCATTCTTATAAATGGGGATCTCAGATGAGTTCAGCTCTGTCAGAAAAGCTGTGTCTCAGAATTTCTCAGTACTCAAGATGTGCAGAATAAATTACAAAGAACAGGTTTATCCACTTTATCCGTTACTTTCAAAAGTAATATTGCTGCTCAAAAATGCTTGCAGCATGCATAAGTGTACATGTATGCACATACACACATACAGACTTCGGAAGTGCTTCCAAAAAGACAGAAGCACTGTCCAGCAACTTTCCATAAAAAACAGCGATGATCCTTATGTGTTTATATTGCACAAAGAAAACCATCACACTCTATAGCCTGATCTGCAGCTGCCATGAAGTTCTATGTGCCCATGCCTTCCCTGGAGACTTGTGAAATTTTCGTATCTCAATTTTGTCCAGAAATATCTTAATTTCTACTGCATTTTTTAGGATTATGGACTGCCTCAACACTACAGAAGAATTCACTCCAAAGATCCATTGCAATGCACTTTTTAATACAGAATGCTATGTTCACACTGCTCCTTACACAGCTGAAACTGAGCTAACTATAACCACACTCAGGTAACACAGGCCTCTTCAATCAACATGCCTTCGTTTCTACCAGTCAGCAGGGCTGTGGGCCCAGCAGGGTGTTAAGTACACCTAGACAGGAGTTGTGTCATCAGCTGTGTTTCTGACTCACTGATTCAGTTCTGCTCTTCACTGAGCACAGGTAAAACAGCAGACTGCTTGTTTCTGGTGAGTATTGCTATGCTCCAGAGCAGTAAAATACTTACACGTATGTTGAGGTCACATTTATTGCTGAACTGGGAGCACAACAGGGCACAGCTATTCTGTATCTTTGTTACATACTTGTCTTAATACAAGAAGTAAACTTTTACATTTTCTACAGTGTTACATAATAACACAATCTTACATTCTGTTTTTTTTTCTCTAATGCTAGAAATATCATTGCTATTGCTCTTATTTTATAGTGATAAGATATAGGATTCTGATTCTTTCTCCACTTGAATCCAAGTTAAGCATTATTTTGCACATGTTCTCTACAAAAAAATAGCACTAATAAAATTATTAGTGACTGCTGTACTTGTTCTGAAGCAAAAGGTGAGTTGCATCCCTGCTCTATGTGGAATTCTATTAATCTTTAGGGGAAAAAAAAGATGAAGAAACAGACATAGGAAGAGAACAAAATGGGTTTTAGGTTCAATAGGCATTATCTGAAATACTTAATAACTCCAGTATCACAGCTCTTTGGTTATAATTCTGTCCAAAAGAATAGATGCGATATGATCATTTTCTCACTCTCTTTTTTGACAATTGATCAAGAAAAAGTGAATGATTTCTCCCTCCAGTTCTGTCCCTCTGCTTCTGTCTCAGGAGATCATTTCCTTTGCTCATTTTCACAGCTGAGATTACAATTCTGTTTCTAATCAGTTACAGGACACATTTGTCTGTCTTGAAGTGGACTTATGTGCAAGATAAATAATAACACTATTTACTTTCTGTGCTCTGCTAGTAAGGAAATCAAGTCTACATAAACATCGTCTAATAATCAAGTTATTTCTTATAAATATCTCAAAGGTAAGGTCATTATTGTTTTAATGTAATTGCAGGATTTTTCCTGTATGTTTCCTTACATTCCCTGTGATGCAAAAATCTGCATTAGACAAATTCCTGAAGTACAAATCTGGATGGGCCTGAAGGCAGAAAATATTACCTAGCATGCCTCAAATGAGGTGTAAAGCATGGTATTACAAGCAACACATTGCATGTACTTTCATACAGCAAATCTTAAACTTTATCAGAGGTTTAAAAAAAAAAAAAAAAGATTCTAAGGTCAACGCAGTTGTTTTTTCACTAGACACCACTAAGGAAGAAACACTTCAGGATACAGAAGGAATCTGTATGCCTTTGATCTTCCCTTGAATGGCAGCAATCAGAATGGATTGGATGTTGTGTCAAGGGACATGGTTTAGTGGGAGCTATTGGTAATAGGTGAACAGTTGGACTGGATGATCTTTTAGGTCTTTTCCAACCTTGGTGATTCTATGATTCTAATCTGCTAGAACAGGCATTTCACTCTGAAGGCACAGTTCCCTCCCTCCTTGTTGCAGAAGTCAAAGGGCGCTGGGTGTTCCTTGCTGAGCCAAAATTTGCTTGTGTTTCAGAGGTTTACAACACAGCTCCTCAAAATACATTTACATCTTCCAAACGAACAATCCCTCGCTTTTTTTCTTAGATAATTAAATACAGAGAGATGTGATAAATGTATAACATCAGCAACTTATCTGTTAAAAACCAATGAAAAAAAATCAAGGTTTGGTGCCTGTATAGATAATACTGGGGGAAGCAAGCCCATAATACTTGGATCCTCAACGCTGCTTTCTCATTAGCCCATTGGTCACACATTCTCTGGTTTTGTTGGGCATTTTATTTTGTCGGCCCATAACATCAGAGGCAGGTGGTGGTGGCATAGCAGGAATGCGTAAGCTCTATAAAAACAAGAACAGCCTGAGTTTGTAAATAAATTATATCCTTCACATATCAGGCATCAGCTTTTTTTCACCCTTTTATTTCTGGAACAATATTTCTGAGTTCAGGACGGATTTCCCCTGTAGGGGCAGAGATGGAGGAGTCACTCCATTAACAAAAATACATTTTTTTAATTAAAGTAGTGGCCAACTTCTGCCTGGGAAGGAACACTTAATGTTATGGGACTGTCAAAACAAACGCTGAGATGGATAAAACGAGACCCCCGCACCCAGCTGTGCCCGGTGCTGGCTTTGCGAGGAGACGGGAGGCAACGGCTGGGCGGGGGGCGTGACCCTGAGATGACCCCGGCTCAGGTGGAAAGGGCGCGAAGGACGAGGCGGGAAACCAGAGCAGCTGCAAGCAAAAAAGGCGGGAAACGACGGCGGCGTTCTGCGCTCCTATTGGCTGACGGGCAGTCGGTGCACCTATATAAGGTGCGCGGGCGACCACTGAGGGACAAACGTTCACCTGAGGCCATGATTGGGGGTGAGGAATGTGGAGAGAAAGGCAGCAAGCGGAGCGCGGGCTGAGGTGAGGGGATTGGGCGGGCGCCGAGCGGGAGCTGGCAGGCTGTGAGGAGATGGGGCGGGAAAATGTAGGCTGAAGTGAGGGGATGGGGCGCGGGTCGAACGATGGCTAGCGGGCTGTAAGGGGACAGGGTGGGCGTCGAGTGAGGGCTGGTGGGAGAGCTGTGAGAGGATGGGGCGGGAATCGACAAGGCTGAAGCGAGGGCTATGAGGGGATGGCAGGGGAGGAGGGTGTTAAATGAAACGGCGCGAACTGTGAGGGGTCGGGAACGGCTTGGAGCAGGTTTTGGCGGGACTGAGGGGCGGGCTGCGGGGGAGAGGGGCGTTGAGCGGTGCGGCGCGGGCTGTGAGGGGACAAGGCGGGAATTGAGCGAGACGGCGTAGGGTGTGAGGGGTTGGGCGTAGAGCGGGGACTGGCGGGGCGGAGGTGAGGCTGCGAGGGGACGGGGTGGGGTTGAGGTAATGGCTGGGGGAGGCGGGGGGCTGGCTCTGGGGGGAGTGGGGGGAGGAGGATTCGGCGCAGGCTCTGGCGCGGCTGAGGGGATGGAAGCGGGATGTGAGGGGGACGAGGCGGTCATCGAGCGGCTCTGACGGAGCGGGGCGGGCATTGTGCGCGGCTCGGCGGAACGCTGAGGGAAGCGGCGGGATGCTGCGTGGGGGGGCGGGCGGTGCTGCGCCACGATTTTAGGAGCGGGGCCGGTGGGGGAGAGAAGGTGGCAAAACCACGTGCTCTGCCTCAGGATGGTGAGTGGCAGTAGGGAAGAAAGACCTGGTCTTACAGATAATATTTAGGGGGTGCCCTTCTGTCTTAGAAGGAAGTGGAATATGACGGAAAGAAGGAAAGCACTGCAGCAGTGGTGGAGAGAGTAAGGGAAGATGCTCAAAAGAAAGGAAGGTAAAGTAGAACAAGGACAGACACGCTTAGCTGTAATGTGAAATACAAATTGATAAATAGATGTTATGGTTTTACAACTTTATTTGAAGTATTCCACATAATAACATGTTATCATGCTGGGGATTAAAGACACCCCAGTTCTATGGATGGAACCCAAGGCCTAAAATGTTGGTAGCTGCAAACCTTATGTGGCAGTTATTACTAACTGCCCAGGAAATGATCAAGAGAGAGATGAATAGGGTAGGAACTGCTAGGGGTTGGTATGTTCAGTAGTAGGGATTAGTGTGTGAGTTTGAGAAACAATGTATAAGTTCAGCAAAACAAATCTATAAGTAACAGTTACAACCCTCTATATTTCTATATGAGCATCAATAGGTGGACAGTCCATTTATTCCTCAAAAACTTTTCACTGGGGACATAATGGAATACTTTTATATACTCCCTCAAAAAGCGCGAGGACATGTTCCTGCTGTTTTAAATACGTTTTTCTAGAAAAAAGCAGCTCACAATGACCTAATAATAGGAACCTTTCAAAAAAGGGAAAATGGGATGAAACGGAGACAAAGCTGATATCTATGAGACCTTGAAAAAGGTTGAACGTGTATGTCAGTGTATTGCATATGTTTGTCATAACTGAGTAAATGTAGAATAACAGAGAGGTTGCACTTCCTTGTCAACTAATGTTGTGCCCATTGTGAACAGAAAAGAAATGCCACTTCTGAGCACTATGTTGGACAGCTTTCTTCCTAGAACACCGACGGTCACTTCTAATTAGGATAAGGTCAATAAGAGGAATCAAGCACTAGGAAGAGGCAAAAGAAAGGCATTCTGTGCCTGGAGCCCCCTGTAAACAGGGGAGGTGACTCTTTGGCTGCTGCTCAGCACACCAAGTCTTGGGATGCCAAGTCTCTGTTGGATGGACGGCCGTGTGCGGTGCTCCCTCAGGCCGTTGGGTTCCCAGATTGCAGCTGGTGGAGGAGGTGGTGCTGCTCAGATCTGATGGTGACCTCTTTTGATTTCAGGAGCTGCTGCAGAAGAAAGAAGGAGTGGCGCGTGGAAGTGCGCGACGAGGGAGCAAGGAGAGGAAGCAGGAGACTGCGCGTGGGGAAAGGGAGAGGCGTTCTGGGCAAAAGCATTTCCCCGTCCCTCGGGTGTAGTCGTACTGCGATGGAGCGTGGCCAGCGCCGTGGGTGTCCTGGCCGGCTGTGTGCTGGGCGACCTCCCTGTAAGCAGGGCTCGGGTCTTTGCTGTAGTTGGCCTTTTGCCTTGTTGCTCCTTTGGCTGCCTGGGGAGCGTGGCCCCCTGTAAGCAGGGTGAGAGCCGCCTCTCCGCACCCGAGTGGGAAACGGAGCTCGCTGGACCCCACGGCCACCCTGTAAGCAGGGCAGTGCCGTTTTCCCCGCCCCTCTTCCTCTGGCCGCTCAGCGCTGTTGCCTGCTGGTGGCCTGTCAGCGTGGCGGCCCTGTACTCGGGGTGTGTGTCGTGTCACTTGGCCTTTGGCCTTAGCTGGGAACTCAGCCCCTTGGCACGTTGAGGTCCGTGGCCTCCGTGCGGCCCGGGGACAAACACAGGCTCTTGTCTGTTGCTCGTGGGTGTGGGTTTATTCCCAGGGATTGGCTGCGCTGCGTTGTCCTTCCCTTCTGGAAAGCCACGTCTGTGTGTGTGCGTTCCCCTTCCTCTCCTGGTGCTTGTGGAGTGACTGAGCGATTGAGCTTTCCCTTAGGTCTTCCTAAAAACGGCTGCAGCTTAGCTTGGACTTCCCAGAGGGGAATGGAGGACTTGGTGCATGCCGCAAGGAGGAGGGGGTGTTCCCTCTTAGTCCCACGAGTGCAGCGAGCGTTCTGTCTTGCCCCTTGTTTCTTAGACCAGACCGGAGCCTCATGGTGGTTCTGTGGCGGAGGCTGCTCTGTAGCCAGGGCTTGGGCCCGTCCCTGCGTGGCCGCCTGTCTTGCTGGTGGCGTGACAGCCCTGTACTCGGGGTGTGTGTCGCAAGTTGTGCCGCCCCTCTTGTCCCTGGAGCAGCCCGCCCCGCCTGTAATCAGGTCTGGGGTGTCTGCAGTGCTGCAGCCGGCTGCTTTAGCCATCCAGTTTGTGGGAATGACCCCTCCCTGGCCTGCTAGAGGGTGCAGGTTGAGGTGCTGCTTTGTGGTTGGGGTGGCCTCCCTGCTGTGCGGGTTGAGGTGGCTCCCGAAGACGTGGTGTTACGCTGCAGCCGGGCGGGCCGGCCCGTACCTCGGGCATTGGCGGGAGCCTCGTGCTCCGTGGGGCTTTGTGGAAGTGGCGAGGCATGGGGTACCGTCCTGTAGGCAGGGCTGGGCATGCCCCTTCTGGGAGTGCTTGGTGCGGTGTGTTCTGAGGGCCCCCCTGTATACTCAGGCGGGCGTCTGTAGCCTGGGCCTTTTAGAGGCGCTGGCAGAGAGATTTGGTCCGGGCTTGTGCCCTCGCTGGGATCCCGACCCTGGCCTTTGGCCGTGCTGCCCCACTGCCTGGCTGCTGAGAGTCGTTCCTGCTGCTGGGGGGGAAACCGAGCTCTGTGGCCTGCAGGGTGTCACGGACCCGCCTGTAATCAGGGTCTGGGTTTGGGAGTCTTTGTGCTCTGCTGGCAGCCCGTGCGGGGTGACCGCCCCGTTAGCGGGGTGCGGGTTCACAATGCCCCAGACTGGGAGAGAAGGAGCCTCCCTTGGCCTGTACGACCTGGGCTGCCCTGTAAGTCGGGGTCCGGCAGCGCCCTGAGTTCTCAGGCCTTTTGTGATGGTAGTGGTGCCTGGAGCCCCCTGTAAGCAGGGGAGGTGACTCTTTGGCTGCTGCATAGCGTGCCCAGCTCAATTTGCCCAGTCTGCCCGCCCCTGCACCCTGCGCAGCACCGGCTGGAACTCCACGGCGCATCTGTGAGGTGAGAGAAGCTGCTTGGGGGCAGGGGTGCCAAGTGTTCCTTGACGGGGTGGCCGTGTGCGGTGCTCCCTCAGGCCGTTGGGTTCCCAGATTGCAGCTGGTGGAGGAGGTGGTGCTGCTCAGATCTGATGGTGACCTCTTTTGATTTCAGGAGCTGCTGCAGAAGAAAGAAGGAGTGGCGCGTGGAAGTGCAAGATAAAATAGTACTTTATATAGAAGTGGGTTATTAGTTTTTTATTAATAAATTTTGTCTTTTGTGTTTTTGTGTTTTCCTTGGTTTTGTATGGCTTGCTGGTTCATACGTTTTTCTTTTTTTCTTTTGAGCTTTCATGTACTTTCTGCTGCCAAGTTGAAGAGATGACTGTGTCTGAATCTTGTCTCTAGTGTTTAGTGGTGTTTTTTTTTTTTTTGTCATTTGGTGGTTTAAACTGTAGGTGTCTTTCTGTTATCCTTTTTTGAATACCATGACCTATGTTGGTTTCCAGTTTTCTTTGAATTTAAGGGTTTTTTTGGCTGTGATTGTTGTGTTTTGTTTTTGGGTTGGTTTTTTTTTTTTTTTTTTTTTTTTTGTACGTTCCTTTTGCTTTAATGGCCTGCTTGGCGCTATATCTTAAAAGTAATAATAAAAAGAAATTTAATTATGTTGAAAATGTTATAGTTAGACTCGGTTAAGTCAGTCTGCTTTTTAAGCCTTTTTCTGTAGCTCCATAAGGCCTGTGCCTAGTGAGGACTTCAGCATTCTGAAGTCATGAGTCTGTAACTACAGGTCAACAAGGGCAGAAACTTCTATCTGTTTATCTGAAAGAGGTTTGCAGTGCAGAAGGTAATGATTGGTTTCCGCTGGTATAGTACTTCTGCATTGTATATGGGATTTTTTTTATCATGATGCTATTTTGTTCTAAATGTCCTTGTTCCAACTATTGACTACTGCATGTGCTGGCACTGCACTGGCTTGATGAAACTTTAATGTAGATAAACTTAACGTAAAACAGAGGCAGATTCTTCTGTGTTTCAAGCTAAACAAGTATTTCATTGATTGAAGGTCCTGAGATTTTTGCTGGGCTTTTACTTCTGTCCTACTGAAGTGGGAGTCAAACACTGCGTGATAAGTATGAGCTGTTCACACCTGTGATATAAGAATTTCAGTTATTCATGGGTACATCTCAGGCACAATTCCTAAAACAGATTTAATAATCCAGGCCAATTCTGGTATGTGAGCCAGATCCAGCACAGGTACTTAGATGGCAGATTCCTATGCAAGGTGAAAGTAGGGCCACTCGTGATCCCAGAAAATGTCTAATCTCTTGTAGCATGAATATCTTGTTTATTTGTGCGTAATTTTGAGCTAATACAGCTGTGTTTAAAGGTAATTTGAACAAACAGTGCTAAATGTGCAGGGGTTTGTTTCAACAGATTTTCAGGTCTAAGCAAGATTAAATTTGTCTTTCAATTAGCACTTCTGCCGAAGCCTCCTAAAGTCAATGAGAGTCTTTTCCCTGATTTCATTAGATTTTTGGATCCACCCAAATCCTTCAGGTCATGGCCTGTAATGATTCCAGGAGCCTCCAGCTGAGCAGCATGTTGAGTCCCAATACCCACACACTTCATGCATGTGTCCACCTTCCCATGTGGTCTCTGTGCTATTATTTGCTATCTTCTTAAGACATGGGGGATTTGCTACTCCAGCTGTAGTAAAGAAGCTGGAAATAAGTTGGTATTCATTCTTAAATGCTTTGATTTTTCTCTTGTGCAGAGGGACTAGAACCTTAAAATTCTAGATGTTTATTTATTTGTAACTGGGGAAAAAAAACCACAATGTTTCCTTCACAATAAAAGGACACTTTGGGTGTACCTTGGGGGGCTTCTTGAACACCTTCACTTCTCTCCTTGGCTGTGCTCCGAACTGGCCAGTGCTGCATGAATGCTTGTGTGCTCAGCCAGTCCAAAATCTGTTCCCTAAGGACTGGAATTCAACTCCAGTTTTCCCATAGAATTGTTTGAGTTGGAGGGACTTCTAAAGGTCAGCTACTCCAACTCTGCAATGAGCAGGGACAGCTACAGCTCCAGAAGGTGCTTAGAGCAATGTTTGAATACCTCTGGGGCTGGAGCATTCACTTGATCCCGGGAGTGATCACACCACTTCTCTCAGCCCGGGACCTGAGTCAAACATCTCTGCTTGACATCGTCTGTCATGGGAACAGCATGGACAGAAAACAGGTGATTTTTTTTTTTTTTTTTTTTTTGCCCTGGTTGCCTCCAATAACATAAAAGAACACGTAGACTAGTTGGGATGATTGAATAAGAGGGCATGATGGGTCTGTCTCGTAGGTCAGACAGAACAAGAAGCAGAGAGAATCTCATTCTGAGCACAGACCGGACCAGTCAGCATCAGTAGAGCCATGGCAGGTTAGTGGAGACTCGGAGGCGCTCCTTCAAAGTGCAAAGTCTACTGCCGATCTGCAGGAATGAGAAAATAGAGCTGAGCTGCTGGCATTGTAGTTAGAAGGGGAATATGCAAAGAAGGGTTTTGTCAACTATGACTGTTGAACTAGATGAACTCAGTGGTCTTTTGCAACCTCACAGATTCCATGACAGCAAAAAGAGGAGATAGAGAACATGTTAGTGCATGCAGTAGTGAGCAAGCCATAGTCGACAATGGCAAAAAGGGAAGAGAGGGACTACAAAGAGGGAAGAAGGGCTGATCTAGGAAGGAGGGGGGAGTGTGCTTAGCTCTGTTGTTCCCCAAGCTGCTTACCGGTTTTCCATGGGTTTGCTTATGGGGAAGCAAAGAGAATCTTTGCTCTGGGACTGGGGACAGGAGGGAGGTGGTTAACAGCCTGCTGCCTCCCTGGGAATGGCAGTGACACCTGACTGGGAACTTGGGGAAAGAGTTGGCGGCTTATTAAAGCAGCCGGACCCTGGCTGAACCCCATGACTACACACTAGGATTGCTGTGTGCCCCTTGATAACTCACAGCTGCTGATAAAGTCCACTGGTAATGGCTTTTTGCTAATGAGAAAAGTGCCGCTGATTATGACAAATAGCCTTGGACCAACAGGCTAAGCTGCTACATAGGCTCCCAATTGTCAGTCTGGGTGATTTTTGCATTTCATTATTTCTTTCCTGACGTCCAGGCTCCTTCTATCCTTAACATACTCCCAGAGCCGTGTGTCACAATTTTAATAACACTTCTTTATCTCAATTTTTTCCCCTCTCTCCATGGGAGCTGGAAACAAAAGGCTGTTACAGAAATAATGTTTAACCTCGCTCATGTGCTGCAGGAAGAGAAACCCCCACAGCTATTGTTCAAGAATTAAAAAGGCATAAATAGGGCATATGGAGCCCACTCACCCCTTAAAGACTGATTCTTAAAATAGCTATTATTACTATTATTTAGAGCTCTTTCATGTATAGTTTCAAGGCCTACCTTGTTTCTTGTCTCTCCTCCTGTGACAAAGGTATAGCACGCATCTAAGAACAGAGGATGAAGCCTTGGGGGACAGTGACACCATCATGTTGTTCTGAATGGCTTCTAATAATATCAATATTATTTCAGAAGGAAGAACAGCAAAAACAAACAAATAAGCAAAAGCCACCAATGATTCAGAATAAACTTGCTATCTTCTTTGTAATTTGTTTCAACCATCTTTTGTCCTAAAAAAAAAAAAAAAAGGAAGCATGAAATCCATTACATGGGCACAGCAGAACGAAGAGCAACATACATCCTAAGACCAGGAGTAAAAATGATGCTTTTCTGCCTTTAACTCGCAAAACAACAAATGAAGTTCACTGGGTTCTCTACAGCCCACCGTCACTAGGATTTATCAGAGAAGACCCCTACTTTTTTGAGGATCCATGGCTGCCTATAAGCATTGGCTAGGAGATAGGGCTGAAAGTGTGCTTTGAGTAGCAGCTCTTGCTGCCTACTATACTGTTTATTTTCTATTATCTCACGAAGAGCAATAAAGGGAAACCACAGTCAAATAAACATCTTGTGGTATCAGAGAAGGTACGGCATGCGAGGTGTTTGGGGGTATTGTATTTTCAGCCCTAGTTAGCCTGCTTGTAAATGCAAAACCCAGCTTATGCAAAAGTGTTTCTGGGAGATGGTCAAAGAGGGGGAGATATGGGCACTGTCTCTTCCCATTTGCTATGGGCATCAGGAAGTTTTAAAAGACTGAATGACAAGGGGAAGTCTACTAAAAAAGAGATTGTACTTTAAAAGTTAAAAATAATTATTAAAAAAAAAGCCCTGCTGCTCCCCTGCAACTAACTTCCAGCCTGCCTTTCTGTCTCCAAAATGTGCTCTTCCTTCATCACTGACAAATGTCTGGAAAATGCCTACAGGACCACATATGCCAATGTTGGCTATATGAATATGGCCAAAATAGAGGCTGCACTTTACAAGTTTCTGCTAGCTGATGAGATTTTAACATTTCAGTTTGCATCTGTTTTTGCTGCTGTTGACTTGTAATGCCCAAATCAATCCTTTCCAACACACAGAAATTTTATTGTACATTAATCTGAAGACATCTGCTTGAACAGCAAGAACAAGGAAATTTCAGTATTTTTCATTAATTAAACGCATTCAAAATTGGGATTTCTCAGATTTTTTTTTCTTTTTAATAGTATTTGCAATTTCTTTTCACTGTTTATGCCTAGCTTTTCTTGGCCTGACAGATTGTTATGCTTAGTGTTTAGTCTCTCCTGTATCGTGAAGCACTTTCCCACATTCCAGTTTGGCTGCTGTAAATGTGAGGGCATTGTTTTAAAGAAATATTTGTACGTTTAGGTCTATTGACCATTTATGCTATTATTTAAAGGGGTCACAGAAAAGGGCAGTTGTTATTAAAACAGAGAGGGTAAGCGAAAGCAGGAGAGAGGCAGAGGGAGCAAGAGGTAAGAAACTCATAATGGGATTTTTCATGTGGAACGATCATTTTATCTAATACGTCTGAAAATGTAATCCATTACTACTAATTACCATGCTGGCACTGAAATACAGGATCACACTTCCTTCAGATCCAGATAGGGGCCCAAATCTCCGCGCCCATTGTTCTTCCCATCCCGCCTCACCTCCCTCCCCTTCTGTTTCTCCAAGAAGAAATTCAGGCCCTCGGACATTAGCGAGGAAGGGCCTGAGGTCTCCCTATCGTCCTAAAGCAGAAGCTAAACAATATTAGCCAATCATTTTTGATAGATGAAGCATGGAAATTAGTTCCAGAGTTTAACTGATAACTGAAACCACACAGTTACATTCCATTATGGCAGCCTTAATTGATGAGCTCATTAAGCCCATTATTAGAGAAATTGATTTCAAATAGGCACTTAAAACTGGCTGGCAAAAGAAAAAGGTGAAGAGATACCGTACAATGTGAAGAAAGTAACTAAAATACATAATGAAGCAAGTAATTTTATAGGTTTGTTTAATGAAAGCCTCAAGAGCATATTAGTTGCTGTGTGGATTTTAAACACTCATTTTATGTACTAATAAAGCTCATGTCCATTATGGGAGTTCTGAATGCTTCCAATCTTTAATGCAGCTCTGCTACTAATTAATTAATTAACCCCAGCTGAAGCAATCAATTAGTCATGCAGAATCGACACTTGAAAGGTCTGCCAGGTAGCAGTGGGTAGCAGCACAGAACACTGAAGGAGAAGTTTCTTTTATAATTATTATTATCACAGGAAAAAAAAAAAAAAAAAAAGGCAAACAGGACTGAAATTTAAAAGCTGTTTTGGCAGCACAGTAAAAAAAAAAAATAATGATTAAGACTCTGACCTTAGATTATTTTAGAAGATGAAGCAGTGGAATAGTACAGGGAATTTTAGAGGCGGTTTCCGGTTGGAGAAGCACAACACAGCCTGTTAATGTTTGATACGTTCATCTCAAGCAGCTGCTGCTGCTGCTAAGGGTAAACACAGGCTGCTGCATGGTCCTGGGCAGCTGCGTGGAAGTCCGTTTTCATACCTGGGGGCTGAGAAAGTAAGCATGTGCAGTAAATGTAGTCATAATAAATCTCCTGAGAGCAAATCTTCCATTTATATTGTTTAATTGGGAAAACAAAAGCAGAAAAACAATCCCTGTGGTATTAGCACCTTTTGTGCCTTTTCATATCCTTCTACCTTCTCGCATGTTAAAACAGAGAGCCTGTGTTCAAAAGGCTATGTATAAATGGTCTTCCATTAAACAAAGCTCATCAGCCATGGCCAATTAACCCCAGTTGTAAAGTGAGATTGCTGTCTATGTGAGCTTATGAGTGGATGAGCTGCTCTGCGGGAAGACCAGACTGAGGGTCTTCCCACTGGGAGGAGAAGTACAGGAAATTTCATTGAGGAGAGGGATCACAAAATGGAGTCTGATCATATTTCTTTTTAAAGGATTGCTACTATTACTTTTATCATTATTAGCATCAATTAAAAAAAAAAAAACACAAAAAAAAAAAAAACAACAACCAACCATTGAGCTTGGCCAGCTTTCTGTTACTGTCCTAAAGACTCGTGGCTTGTCCTGAAGATTTGTTGGAGTCAGTAGAAGAATAGACTGAGCAAGGTTCACTCCTGATTAATATATTTTGGCACAAGGCATTTTGATGCCTTTTTAATTTGCTATTTTCAAGCTAGTGTGAAGGTAAGAATATTCCCTCTTTCTCATTCTTGGTAGTCTCATTCAGCATGGGCCCATCTAGGACTGCATTTTAAGGTGACCACACTCTAACTGTGCCCTGCTCAAGAAACTTACAGGCCCTGTCCAAGAGTGGGTCTGAGCACCTAACTGGATGGGCACTGCAACAGCAAAGAATAGTTCCCAAGTCCTTCATTGGGTCTTGAATTTTATTCACAGAATTGGCACATATAGTCAAATTTTTCTGGTGACAAACTAAGAAAACTATTCAAATGGAGATCATCTGGAATATCACAGAGACCTGCCTGAAACAACCCATATTGCAACACTTTGATGGAGGGATTAATAACAAGAGGTGCTGCTGCAAAGGGGAAGATACTCTTTGGAATCTTCCCTCTCATGGACAGACCTGGATGAAAATTAGTCACAGGAAGACTGATGGTGCAAGTGATGACTTGCTGATCAAAGCAAACATGATTCTAGACTGCATCAGACAAGACATTTTAAAGCAGAAGAAAGGAAATACTGGATACAGAAACTTAGCACCAGATTTTATGTTAAAAAAGGACTATAGCTCCAAACACCATGTTCAGGAAAGATAAGTTCAAAGTGAATCGGGGCAGAAAAAAGCTATGAAAATAGCCTGGGAAATTGAAGCCTTTCTTTTTAAGAGAGCTTTGATGCTTAGCTGGGCAAAATGAAGGCTGATATGTGATGTAGATCTATCTATAAATATATCAAAGGAGAATCCTCTCCAGCAGGCTGAAAAGCTGTTTAAGCTAAAGGGTAAAGTTGGCATGACAGCAAATGCAAATCAATAAATAATATTTAAATAATAAAATTCAAATTGACCATAAATAAACTTAGGCTGAAAATTAAAAGGAATTTACCTTCAGAATTGTGAGATTTCAGAACAGCCCACAAGTAGGATAAGTCAGAGAAGGGAGTCTAAAGATTTCAGAAGGAACATTCACTTATGATAGATTATGATAAGGTCTATATGATGGGGTTGTCTCTGATATGCCTCGGACAGGATTCTCTTTCATTTCTTTTGAGGCCTAAGCTTACTTCATGCAACACCCAGGTGCCATTTTGGAAAGTCTCTTCACTGTGTGTATGTGCATACAGTGAGAATCAGGAGCATAATTGAACATTTTCAGTTATTCAGAGCGATATCAGACATTTCTTGGTCTACAATCAGAAAAGAACCCATTTTTTTGTCCTAGCTGTCTTCTCTAATCTGGGTGTAAAATCAGTGCCATTCCTTTTCTGAATTTACAGCAATGAATGACTGCTGAAATTAGCCTCTGCCTATGTGAGAAAGGTCAGCTGCTGTCCCATCTCCTCTTCAGTAACAGAAGGTCTGGGACTTGGAACATCTGTACTGTTGATAAGCAGTGCAGAGAATGAACCCCACATCAAACAGGGACAGGCTTTGGACAGTCCAAATGCTTACATACTTACCAGGGAAAGAGCCACCAGATTGCCCAAATAATCTGCCACCTCTGTTCACATCCAAGGACAGTATGGATGCAGAACATCAGGCTGAGTGGTGTCTGTCTTCTGCATGACTAGCAAAATAGAGGTCAGTTCACAGCATCTTCCTTACTGAAATATTAATGCAAAAAAGTTTAAAGTTTAAGCTGGATTTTTTAGTTAACAGTTCTGAAGATATAAAAGTTGTATTTTGATTTGTAAATTCTACTGGCAGCCATGAAGAGAAAATAAATTTCAAGCTGTTTACTTTCCAGCTATTTCTCCCAAAGCAGAATCCAGATTCAGGGCATAAGTATGGACCCAATCTCAGCTAATTTTGACTGTGCAAAAAGAGGCAGGTTGCCTTCAGTGTGAGCCTGTAGTGACTGAATCTCTGCAGCTGTGCAACATTTTCCAGTTTTCATTCCCAGAACTCCAAGTGAAAGTATCATCATTTTATCCCCTTATTTCATTTTACTTTTGACGAAGTAATTATTTTTTCTTTGGGAGCAACCCATTCTCCACCCTGTTGCTCCAAAAGGTACTGGTTTATTAAGAGTGGGGCTTTCTAACTTAGAAATTGTGAACATGTCCCCACACCAAGGAAAAAAAAGATTTTTAAAGTTTAGGCATGTTGATACCAGAATGGAAATAAAGCAGTAAATTAGGGAGAGGATAATGAAGGGCAAGTGAGCATTATAGACATAAGAACATTCTTAGAAGACAGGTAGCCTGCAATGGTTCAATTTGCACTGAGATAACGTAGGAGCAATTGTACCACAAGTGAGAAATTCTTGGGGTAGAAGCAGAAATGATAGACTGATGGATTGTATGCCTGAAACTGCTAAAGCAGAAATGAGTACATTGCTACATCCCAGCATCAAATGAAACTAAGGAACCATTAGTGTAAGTCTTGATGACACTAAGGGAGAAAAAGAAAAGAATGTAGGCTGCAAATACATACATGTATATATATATATATATGGTAGAAACAGCTGACTATAAATGTATAGATAACAAATAGAAAGGAGTAATGGCAAAGGTAGGACTGACATCACTAAATCTTATCAAGGACTGATTAGTGCCTGTTTCATTCTAATCCTTCATCTGTGAGAAATCATGAGGGATATGAATCCAAGCAGATTAGAATCAGTTGAAATATTAACTCAAATACGACATAAAAACTCCAAACATCACTCCAGTAAACAAGCTTTTCTTTTTTTAAACCAAGGTTGATTATGAGCTGCTTGTTCACATGAGGCAGAGAATGAAGCCTAAGAGAATCATGTTTCTGATTTCATGTAAGTTTTGGAGCTGACCCAGACTACAAGATACAATAATTGATGTTTAAAGAAGAATAGAAAATAACATCCTCTCTGTTATTTTTTTTAAGCCTCCTACACTTTACATTTTATATCAGCAATTTTGGAGAATTCCCTTCATCAGCTGAATTTGAAGTACAAATTTCAATTTGCAGTTTAAGTTACTGCAAGAGAGCACCTGGAGTTAACCAGCTCAGCTCTTATTCCAACTTGCAATAGGAAGGTACACTCACAATAGGAAGGTAAAAAAAAATAGGATTTATACTTGGCCAGACCTGGGGTTTTGCTGTTACCATCCAGAGCCCATCTAGCATCCCATCCAGAACCCAGGACATGTTCTGGGAAACAGAGGTGAGGCTGACTGCAGGGGATGTTTCCTTAGGATGGGGACCATCTCCAGACTGTAGCTCTTCTTTCACTGTGTCCCCAATTTTTGTACATTTCAGACATTCCTACAAAAAAAAATGCAGGGTAAAAATAAGAGAAGAGGTGGCAAAACTCTTCCCATCCTCCTGCTGACAGTATACATGCTGTCAATTATCAGCAGAGTGGCTGGGGCTTATTTCCCTATGGTTACACACAATAGAAAGGCAACCAGGGAGTTGTAAGCTAATAACCACTCGACTTTCACAAAATCTTTCTGCTACAAGATGCTGAACAATTCAAAAATGTGCCAGTATTTATATTGCATTCCAGAGTAAATAACTGTTGTCATTTTCTGCCTTCATTGTTTTAATAGTCAATTCAATTGAAAATAGGCCCATTAAAAGTATTCATTTGTAAAATACTGCACTACAGCTATTTTTTTTTTTTTTTATTTAGCAGTTCTGCAAACACCTACCCAGCGATTGCCATTTAAAATCCACTTAAAGGCCAATTTACACAACATTTGTGCTTGTGTAAATAAGGTTTGCTGTTTCGCTAATGTACGATTGCACCACTGGTGATGTTTTGAAGGATAATTCACAATTTTAAATTGTGCTGTATGACAGAAGAATTCAAGGATGTTTTAATCACAGCTTTGCTTAGCATTAATCAGATGTAAAAGCACAAGCTGTTTTGTCTGCTGCTCCCGAGCAGGCAGTGCAGAGACAAATGACTGAAAGGAGATTTACGGTTTTTTTCTACCTCAGATTTCCAATTAAGTCCCTGGTACTTAGTTAATACATTCCACTGGAAATCTCATGATAGAGCCAATATGCAGGAAGATCCATAACACTGTTTTTGGGGAACAAGAAAAAAAGAAAAACTACCTAAAAGACAGCCTCCATAGATTTGCTAACAATAGTGTTTTTATTTTAAATAACTGTAATTTTTCCTCTGGGCATTGCTGCAGATTATGCATTTTCCTTCATGATTTTTTAATGAAGGACTAATTTACCTATTGTCCTAGTGCATTGTAGACTGTATGTATGATTATTTAACTCAGCACAAAATCTACCATGTCAGGATTAATTCATATTTACCAAATGTATATAAATTGCATTTGTAAATCTTCGTGGATGAATGCCAACTTGTACTAAGGCTTATTCCTTTTCTTACTAAGTACATCTGTAAGTGCATAGAACCAGGCTGAAGAAATGCAAAGAACTGATAGTAATGATAGATTTACAAATTATCCACCAAAACCATATAAACTCTACAAAGCAGAGATGGTTTTTTATTGTAGGCTTGTACAGTGGCTAGCAAAATAGTATCCTAATGCAGGGCAGCAGCAGCTATTGCAGTACAAGTAAGAAATAAATACAAATAATGTATATACATTCGAGTATAACCATACAAAGGTTGGACTGAATATAGCAGCAATATTCCTCTGCTCCCACCAAATTCTGCATACTGTTTTCTCTTCAGAAACCCTCTCACAGTGTGTTTAACCCTTCTTCTTTGGGCTCAATTTAAAAATACAATTTTAGGGCTTCTGATTAACTGGTCTCATCAGACCCTATTCAGAGAGTCCTCCAAGCTCACTAACCTTCTATTCACATTTGTATTTCATTTCACAACACCCTAAAATCCCTGTGTATTTAACCATTTAAATGTAACCCAGATTATCAGACAAACGCTTCAAAAGCAGTTGATGGATTTTTTTATTCAAGATATCTCTCCTCTGAAAATCCTTAACTAATCCCTTTTCTCTATTTTGTTGCTGCTGGTTTACTTTTTGCTGATCCGATCCTGCCAGCTCTCAAATCAAATCATCCCCATTCCTCCAAACAGGCACACCAGGCACTGGCAAAGTGCAGAAGCAGCATGTCCTGGTACAACAATGTTTTTCCCATCCAGTGCCACAGCCGATGGTGACACAGGGTTCAGACAAGCTGACTTTTACTGCTGACACACTGAGGCTCAAGAACTTTTTGCAGTGTGATGGATGGTGTGGAGTGATCATCTGTCAGCCAGTATCTTACATCAGAGGTATTCATGGTTAAGAATCATAAAATCACAGAATCACAGAGAAGTTTGTATTGGAAGGAACCTTAAAACCCATCTAATTCTAACTCCAAGCCATAGGAATGGACACTTCCCACCAGATTAGGTTGCCCAAAGCCTTGCCTGGAACTCTTGGTACAACCTGTTTCACTGCTTCACAACTCTCACTGTGAAAAATTTCTTCTTTATATCTAATCTAACCCTACCTTTTTTTTTTTTGTTTTAAACTCTTACCTCTCAGGTGTGGGACAAAACTCAAAGGTTTCTTTTCATGTATGTTTCTTCAAAACATACATTACTGCTCTGCTCAGCATTAATAGTCATTTTTAGCAGTGTGATTACATAACAAATTCCCAGACAAGATTTCTTTGCAACAAGATACATATTCCTTAACATAGCTCCTTGCCTATAATAAATTTAATCACCTACCTCCTATGAAAGACTGGGAGGAATGCAGGCATATCATCACTGGTCTGAAGGGAGGAGGTATTTGGGCTGTCCTCAGCCCTGAAGAAAATCTCTAAGGTTTTCTTACAGTACTATTTCCAAATTTCCCCTGCTTTCATTCCACTGGTAGTTAAGGTATCGCACAATGCACATAGTTGTCTCCCCATACGTAAATGTTGCAGAAGATATCAAGCAGTAAGGCCAGCCCTGGCTGTGCATGGGCCAAGCTCCCATGCAGGAGGATCTGTAGACACAAGAAACTCCACTGGAGCTGGAATTCCCAAATCCCAGACCATGCTGTCCCTGAGAAAGGACTGGACCTTGGGAGAGTTATAAAGAGCTGAGCCTGCCTTCTGAAGCTTCTCAGACCCTATGGGGTCGAAACACTTTAGAAGCCACCCTCTACGATATATCAAACTATTTCTGTCAATGCTTCTACAGCGCATCTGATAGATACTAATGGCTTCAACCAACACTCCTATTTAGCATGATTATTGTTTTCATTTTTTAAAATGCACTCCATGCTCAGTTAGTGCTAGACACACCTTCATTACTCCTATCAGTTTGGAAAATCACAGCCTCTAGACTGACATATGAGACATCTCAGGATGGCTGAAAAGCAGTTCATTATGTGAATACATCACATATCCTGGTAACATCAATTGCAGTAACAATTCTTAATGCAGCTAATAAGGTGTTTAAAGTCTCTACTGCTTTTTGGTTATCTGACTTGTTTAAGATACAAGGCTGGATTTTCATCACTTCTCAATTGGAAGGTTTAGCAGATTTACTCTTCATTAAAAATATATATATATTCTTTAGGTACGCTTTTTTTTTTTTTCCCCAGAGATTCCCCTAGTCTTATAAAGCAAAGTGAAAAGTGCCATGGTATTCCTGAGTGCAAAATGATCTGCCAGTTGTAGTGAATACAAATTGCAAGGCACTTCCATGATCATTGGCAGCTGTGGGTGTTTATGTTGCACTCCTACAAACAAAGAAAAATCTGAACTAGTTTCTTCTTGATGGCAAGATCAGTTTAAAGAAGGAGTCATTTGTTACATAAGGAGTAGGCAACAGAATAAATCTAGCAAGAAAGAACAGCCATTCCAACATCCTGAAGTACTCTTACCCAGTAACACCACTTCTGGGTAGCAAGACCCATGCCTTTGTGCTATCATTTTCTATAGCTCTCAGTACACAGAATTTAGATCAGAGGTGCCAGCTCCTTCCTTATCCTTATTGTGTTATTCATTCAACAGATCCATCTCTCACCAATTTAGAGACAAGGATGTCATGTGAAACAGTGTCACATACTTTTCACAAGTCCATGTGGTTGATATCAGTTACTCTTCCCTTATCCACCAACACTGTAACCCTAACAGGGACAGTCACAGAATTCATCAGACGTGATTTGTCCTAAGGCAAGCCATGCTGGCTGTCACTAATCATCTTATTTTCCATGTGCCTTAGCATAATTTCCAGGAGGATCTGCTCCATGATGTTGCTGGGCACAGAGGTGAAACTGACCAGCCTGTAGTTCCACCTATCCTCACCATCCCTTTAAGCTGTAATGAGGCTATAATACCCGTATTATGAGCTATTATACCCATATAATGAGCTATAATACCCATAAGCTCTCAGTGCGCTCCTCACCTATCTCTATGTAGAGCTTCCTGTACTTCAGCTAGCTATTGACATAGATGGTAATACCAGCCTCATCTTCCATGCCTGTCCTTTAAGAACCAGTACTCTTCCATTGCAACATTCCAGTCATAGGAGCCATCCCATCACATAGAATCATAGAATGGCCTGCCAGTAAGATCACAACCCTGCAGCCATGCACATCTCTGACTCCTCTTGTTTATTCCCCATGCTACATGTATTTGCATAGAGGCATTTAAGTTGGGTCCCAGATGAAGGTGTTATACTGTCTGGAGTGGCTGAAATTCCTTCATGCTTCTCTTCAGGTGCTCTCCTGCTGACCTGTGACCTTCTCCATGCTCTAGGCAAGCCTATGCACAATAGCTTTGAAGCCTGCGTGCAACAGCTACAGGTCTTCATAGGCCTAATGTATCAGATGGAGAAGGACCTGCTGATGGTAGGACTGAGGAAGGCATTGGGCAAACTGGGGACTGCTTTACTTCTGTGTCTGATTGTTTCGGTTCTGGCAGTAAATAAGAGACATTCAGTTTCCAGACTGACGGTACAACACATTACACAAACATTAAATTCCCTTAAAAAAATGAAAATCTCAATGGTTGAGTTATAAAATCCTCAATATAATTGTAATGGAAACATTTATATATCCCCACAGTGATAATGGGATTGCTGCAGTAATCCTATGCTGTTTACAGTGCTGATATTTTAAATAATACTTTCCATATCTTTTACTTTTCCCCTTTTTTCACAGTGATGTACACATTTTGCATCCTTTCAATGACAAACACTGAGCGAAGTGCACCAATAAATTATTTCCTCTTTGAATCCTTTTACCAAAGGGAAAAAAAAAAAAAAAAAAATCTATGTGCACACTGCAGCTTGCGACCAGCTAGTTAATCAGTTGCATTATTATTACCACCCACCTCATCCTGTTAAAAAGCCAGATTTTTCTACCATTTGTGCTGCTTTTAATCCATAGGAAGTCAATTTTCCACTCATATATTAGTTTATTTTATATTTTCAAATTGATTCTACTATACATTGATTTCCTGTTGTGTGTATTGTATCCTGAGCTAGGATTATACGTTTAGTGGAAGTGGATATTCCTGCCACATAAAGGTTGCCTCGGCTCTATAGGACCCTTATCTTGAAAAGGGAGAGTCCAATTTTATTGAAACAGCTAAAATCCCACTTAATTGAATTTTTTTTTATAAGATGTACAAGCTTAGAGACTTTTGGTTTCCAATTCAACTTCAGCTTCGTGGTGTTTAAATTTCCAAACCCATAAAGACCTTTATGAAAAAGAACTTACAAATATTGTATTTCTGATATGGTGAATTACTGGAGAAGCTCAAGGTAAGAAGCAGTGAAATATCAATACTTTGTAGAACATCTTTTGATCATGCTGGCTTTTCATGGCCTGTTTAACACATTCCTATGGAAAAAGATCATGTTTGAACCTACATTTTACAATGTTACAGCCTTGAAATGCTGCAGAGTAGAATTAGAGCTGTGCAGTGAAACAGTAAGAAACACACAGGCTGACAGCACTTGATGCAATAAAATGAGGCAACAAGAAATCCCAGTTTCAGGGTGATGTTTTTTTGCCCTGTTTGGATCCATGGGGGGTTTTGTTCTCAGCTCTCAGGGAGCCAAGATTTCAGCTATGAGCATCATACAAATTTTCCCTGAGGAAATCACAGCTTACATTGCCATAGTGTTAATGTTTAGAAACTATATCCTTAAATATTCATAGTTCTTAAGTAAATAAGATTCTGAGGGTTTTTTCTTTCAAAAGAAAAGACAAAGCTTGGAGAAAGCCAGGAATCTCCCAAGGCCAACTGCCTGGGTTGGGTTATGTTCTGCTGTGTGACCTTCCTAGCCATAGCCATGATGTCTATTACGACAGTGCCATCTTCATGACCAATGCATGCAGGTCCAGATGCTGCAAGCAGGTCTGTGAGCACATGTGCACCATTTCCCACCTTTCCGGCAAGTAGGTCCATTGTAGTATCAGACCTTTCACCACATCTTCTTCCAATCTGTGTCTTTCTTTCTGCAGTTTCTGCACATCAGTCACCCCATATGCAGATGGCAAATACAGCATGAATAGAAATGTGATCAGGAACAAAATGCAATATAAGAATTTGCCTGCTATAGCACAGCTACCCACAGATAAGCAGGCAGCAAGGCAAGTAGCTCTGCTCAGCAAAAGCCTTTAAGATGACAATAGAGTTTACATGCTGAACAGAGGGACTGGATGGAGGCAGCAGGACTTACACAGACAC
>NC_064436.1:64437382-64559882 GCF_023343835.1 Lagopus muta
TCAGCGCTTTTTTATGTTACAAGGAATCAAAGTCAATTTTCTCTCTCTTTTTTTTTTCCAATAGACATTCTGCCTAAAGATGAGTTTAATCAATTTTTTAAACAAGCAAGACTACTTCAAGTATACTGATACCCAATGATTAGTTTTAGTCCTTTAATGATACAGTTATCAGTCATGAAAATCACATCATCACACTAATTTTCTTCAGTGATGGCTCTGGGAGCGAACCTAAGGAAATGTCAGGGTGCTTTGTAATTTTGTTTCTTCTGCGATAGTCACAGAACTTGTTTGAAATTGAATATATAAACAGCAGCCTAGGAAATTACACTGAAACTATTGAATTTCTTTGCAGATGCAGAATTGAACAGCTGCCATACAACACAACAAATAGAACAGTGACTGCTCACGGATGCATTTGAGTAAGTCCATTGAGCAAAATTCTCTGTATTGAATTTTTGAGACACCTGGTTTGCCAGCCACAGAAACCCGCTGCAACTCAGTGCTCATAAGACTCAATATGCTCAGGTAGAACTTGTGAAGATCTCATGAAAACCACAAATCACTTCACACTAACAACAAAATTCAACTCAAACTCATTATTCCCACACAAAATGCATTTATATGTACAGTTCCTGAAGGACCCTCCCTTTCCTCTCCAGATATTAATTACTTAGTGAAAAAGCAATAAGAAGTGAATCAAGTAGTTCCCCCCCGGTAAAAAAGTCTCTTTCAAATACACACCTTTGCTATGAAAGTTTTCATATCTAACAAGAAAAGAAAAAATCAAATTTTGTTGTCTGAAATTTGGTAAAGATTTGGGTCAACATAGGAATACTACTATTTAATCCTGAAGATGTTGAATGGATTTTCTACTGTAGTCAGTTGCAATTTTTTGCACGTGATAAACAAAACTGTCCTAGCAAAAGGCATACTTTAGTTGTTTTCTTAGGGATGAATATTGTTGTAGCATATTCCTCTCTATGTTATGGAAATAAAACCATTTTCCTGCTATGAAAATAAACTGCTCATGAGCCTCCTTTCATTTACAGCATCCTAAGACTGGCTTAGCACCACTGTCCTCAGACATGGAACTCAGTGACTCAGAGCTCTAGGCTTAGAGCATTTGTTAAAAATTAGTGACATCCTAAACAATTATAGTAACTATGAGGACACAGAATGGAATTATTTCTTCTGATAGGACCTCAATATAGCAGAACCAAGCCCAGCTTTCTTTCCAAACGTTTTTGACTTAGCTTAAATCTGCTGACTTCATTGGAGTTGTTACTTACGTCCATGAGAGAGCATGAACAGATAAATGGCCCTGCTATGTTATGCCACTAGCCCAAAGAGCAGTGTTTATTCCATATTCTCTGCATCTGAATTCACAATCAGTGCAGAACTAACTCAGAATTGATGCCTGTCTTGTGGGAACCAGTGCAACTCCATTGGATTGACAGACAGACAGTCTGAGTTCCAAAGATGGGTACCTCTATAAATTTTGAAGTGATGGGTTTTACTAACAGTAGGAATTAATAAATATCCATTTCTTTTTCTTCCCTCCCTCTCTCAAAAATCAATTTAAACATTGAGCTCCGTTTTCCATTCGGTAACAAAAGACTGGTATTCCGTATTGTACATTTCCCTTCGTATTATGAATGGCATGTCACATATTGCAAGGCTACACCTGCAAGGGAAAGAATGAAGGTTGATACAATCTACTCTGGGTTCTGCAATGTCAGGACACTTATCAGTCTGTAAAATGCAAGGGTGAGATTTAGGGTTTATTTAAAAAATAAAAAAATAAATAAATAAAAAGGAAAAAAAAGAAAAGAAAGCTGAATGAATAGATATTTTGCAGACTTGCCTGAAAGTTTATGAGGATGACAGAAAGTGCATGACACTGCTGTTGGGAACATGCATGGCTCTTGACATGCACAAATCTCGGCTTATATTGTGGACATCTGTGAATTATATTCCTCAGCCTGCACAAAGCCTCATGGTTTTTTTTCTGTTTGCTATGGTTTTGTTTTTTTTTTTTTTTTTAATAATTATTATTTCTTAATAAGAAGGCTCAAGGCCAACATCTCATAATCCTTTATGAAACTCTGAGAAGGGAAGGCAGTGAAGGAGAAACTGCAGTTTGGGGAGACAAAAACCAAGGAACTTTTTTAAGTTTTCTTTTTTTTTTCAGCCGACTCCACATTTCACTTGAGGAATGAAGCTACTTAGAGACAAGCTAATACTTTTCACCTTTTCTTTTTGCCTCAAGTACAGCAGTTTAAACCAGGAAATAAGACTGACAGTACTTATTTATCTGGAAGTAGACTGAAAGTTCAACAGAAAGTTGTATTTTAACACGATCTGATCCTGATTCTTCTCAATGGGTCGACTTTCCCACATTCTCTTCTGAGTCCTGTATGCTAGGTCTACAATTTGCTGCAACCACATACACATACATGCAAACCCGTCAAAGCCTGTCTATAGTAGGGATACTGATAAACACACATTGCCTCCTCCTAGGAATCTTTCCAGACTGAGTTCTTCCAGTTATGTGTAATGGACAAATGACAGCATTTTCTATTTTAGCTGTAAGTCACAGACAAGCACTGTCTATGATTAAGAATGAAATTCCCAGCAGAAATGCTTATTTTCACCAGGATCCTGCCAGCCAAGCATGGAAATCAGCACATTCGGAAATAAAACAGGAAAATGCTAGGTTGAGTTCTAACTCAGAAAGAGAACGAGCACCAGAAATTCCCAGGCGCTCTACCAACTGCTCTCATCAGAGCTGCTTGTGCTACAGATACTGCCATCGTAGCCAAGGGTATTAAAACTGATGGCAACGAACAACCGAGTAGCTCCTAACCTGTGTGTGCACCCTGAACGTACTCGAGCCTTTCACGCAAAAACCTGGCAACTAATTCTCAGTACTTTATCCAGCCTTGTAACCACTTGAGGATTTCAGACTCATACTCCGCTACAAGACTGCCTTGTTTCAACTGGCACCAAAAGAAAAGCACATGTGGATGACACATAGGGAATAAGAATAGTGCTTTCTAGGCTATGTTCTTTCAGGAATCCTACCTGAAAAACAACCAGTGAACAGCAGGAAACATGATGTTATTCTCTTTCTGGGCTCTTTAGAATACCTGCCATAAGAACTCCCTGCTCTACATGGCTATTTATCTGTTTGAGCACATAGAATATATATGTTTCTACCAGGTAATCCACATAGCCATTTTAATAGCAGTGTTATTCCTCAGCACTAGAAAAATGAAAGATCTGTGAATTATTACAAACTCACTCAATCTCTGTCCAGGCAGCAGTGCTGTGAACTGTAAAGGCTTTTTCCTTGTTACCAAGTTACCATGGAAGATGGAATAGTCACACAAAAGTACAGGCCAGCAGAAGCTAGTATTGGTATTGTGTATCATCTACAAATACTTATTTTTGCCCGATTTATAACGTACCTCCATAATTGGAAAAACAAACAAACAGAAAAAAACAACTTCCAAATTTAGAAGTGATTTAATTTTGTTTTTAAACACCAACTTTCTCAGTTGAAGTTTTCTTTATCCAAAATAGCATTCAAGACATTGAAGTTATCTTGTAAGAAAGCATCAGATTATGCATTGTATTGATGTGTGAAAGTAAAACTCCTCTCTGTTAGAATTAAGTTGTTTTCTGCGAAATGCATCTTTCTCAATACATCTTGGCTCTAGAGAACATCATTTTGCAGCTTGTTACCTTGCTTTCTTTTCCAAGGATTACTGTAAGACTTAGCACATAAACTAACTGTTGACTGAAACTCTTCTATGAAGCAAAGTCAACTTTCTAACCTCTGATGTACCAAAGTTTCTCTCTGATAGACTGATTTTTTTTTTTTTTAATTGACCGTGGAATGCTACATAAAAGGAAGAAAATTCTAAGTCAAGAAGGGAAGAACTCTCTAGAAGGGAAGACACCAGATTAAGTGTCAGGAGTGCTAGATCTACGTATGGGCTCAGACAGAGACATTCTGGGGAATGCTGAGGTGCTGCACCTAGGGCAGTGCAGTATGGATAAAACCCACTTTGGAGAGAGCAAGGGAATAAACACTGGTTGCTTCACAACAAATAGTTTGGGAAATAAACCTGACCATAAGGAGAAGAGTCACATGCTTCTCAACAGAACATGGCAGATGAAAGAAGCTGTAGGGAAAAGCCATGGGATTTCTTACGCCCATCTTCTGCTGTGCCTTCTACCCATCCTGTGCACGTCAAGTTGCAAAGGAGCACAAGAGCCCTCAAAAGCATGCCACAGAATCACAGAACGGTTGAAGTTGGAAGGGACACCTAGAAGTCATTTTGTCTAGCTCCTGCTTAAGCAGGGCTGCCAAATCAAACAGGGTAACCTACACCAGGTTGCCCACAAACATGCCCAGATGGCTTTTCATTAGCTGCAAGGATGGAGATACACTTCTCCTCTCATTTATCCCTCTACAGCTGATCTTACATACACTCAAGATCTGGCTACTAGGAGGTACCTACTTACCACCTGGTGAAACAATCAGCTCCACTGCTTATATTACAATATATACCAGGAAAGCATGAAAGATGCTGCAGAGACCAGTCGCAGTAATTCTCAGCTGTCAAGGAAGGCATTACAGAACTCTGGTCACTCCATCACAAGAATTTTGCAACCAGAAAAGGCCAAAGAGCTGTAAGATATTTTCCCCTCCCTCAGGAGGGAAAAACTATATTAGGCACTTCGTGCTAATAATGAGGGGCACGCTGGATGGGATCCCAAATATCTCAAACACATCACACAAATCATAGACAACATCTGCTATCCTTCCGGCATGAAATGCTTGCTCAGCACCACAAGGAATCACTGTCAAATTGCAAAACTAGACTCAAAGTCTTCCCACTGACAATCAGAGAAGCATGAAAGTTCTAAATCCTGTGTGAAATAGCTAAAATCATCCAAAGTCAGAGTTTGCCATATCCACAAAGTTGTAAGCAGAAGGTAGGCTGTGGGATGTCTACTCCAATTCCTCAAAGCAACCTTTTCCTTGCCAGATTTCACATGCGTGTCACAATTTCACTTTGTTTGATTAAAACATTTGCATTATAACTTGTTTAGGGTTAAAAAAGTATTAGGAACTTAATACTTCACATTGGTTTTGGTCTGTGAATTTTTGAATCATCTAGAGAATATGAGCTCCTTGATGAAAAGTACTATTTTGTGTTATGAACCAGAAAATAATGGTCTATCAGACTATAGAAAGTGGTCTAAAGCATCTATCTTTAATCTTCTTGTGTAAGTGTTCTAGACACTGTAATTTCCAATAACAATAATGGAATAAATACCTCATTAACCCCTTTAAAGCTTCCAACACCATGACAATATCTAAATGAACTGTCAGTGGAACAGGCAGCGTTCAGTAAGACAGCAGACCAGAAAGTTAATATTGAGCTATATCCCAATGAAGTAACTGAAATGGATTCTCATCCTCAACAACCTGATGGCTTATATATTGTCACAAAATGCATAAGAAAAAAAAATTCAAAGACACTCATAAAGTTCATAAATCACTTCACATTTCAAATCAGCTTTGAAATGAGATAAAACAGCACTTACAAAATTTTGGAATGGAATATTTGCTTACACAGAATTTAACTCACAGAGCCACTTCTTGAGCTTCATACTTACACATTTCTGATCCATAAAGCTATTGATATTACGCTATTACTATCATAAATTATTGTTCTGACAGACTAATTGCTGAGCTGAGTGCCATGGATATTTATTGAATAGGAAGTAAAAGTGTAATATCTAGTATGAGCAGAATATTCACATAACAATAAAAAGTATAGATTTGGCTTTAGGGAACAATTCACAGTGCCTGAGTGCATCAGAAAGGAATATAGGGAACTTGTGCAAAAAAAAAAAAAAAAAAAAAAAAAAAAAAGAAGAATTAATAACAAAAGTATGGGCTTGTGGTGGAAGCATCTAGATCAAAATCAAAGCATGTGAGTGAAAAAATTAGGACTATATTATACAAGACACTGGACATTCTATTGACTTGAACACCATGGTAATAGCCACTGAGGTAAATGCACCAGAAAAGAGAAATAGAGAACAGGGAAAATAAAGCAAAGAGAAAGAGTTCTGCTTTGCATGCAAGTAGGGAAGACATAATATCAATGATGAGTTCTGTCACACAGTTCTGAAAGAAATATTTTACCCTGTATGGGGTGATGCATAGATTCCATTGAAGGAAATATCAAGTAATTCTAAACAAAATTAAGGCTGATATTTTCAAAACTACTTAAAAGCTAAAATACCAAATTCTCTATAAAATGTCTGTCATCTAAACATATGGAACTCTACAAAGCTTTGCAAATCCCATCTTAAATGAAATCAAATCAATTTTTCAAACAGCAGTTACTGGTGCATTGTAATCTTGCTCAATTCACGGTAGACTGAATTTCAAAAGAACTTAAGGTGCACATCTGAATTCTAAAAGCTTGAAAAAATCTGGATATCAAATATGAAACATCTTAATAGAGGACATATTTTGAGAGCTTGGGGACCTCTGCTGAAAACCAAGCATTTTAAATGCAGCCAAAAATTATTCATGATAAAAAAAATCAACACATACAAATCAGAATTCTGATGCGAAAACATACTTTCAAGAATGAAACCTGACAAGGATCCACTGTGGTAAAGGGGAAGGACCGTGCACCTAGGCCTCCTGACACCAGAGATCACTTGAACCCTGAGTTATTACGGAGAGCTCTTTCCATTCAAACTCAGGAAGAAATTTCCTGTCAGAAGAAAGCCAACCCGCAGGGTACCTATTGATGAGATGTCCTGGGAAGGTCTGTGGTTGTGTGTCACTAACTTTGACACCAGGCAGTGATCTGAAATCGCACCTCTCCACCTTCTGCACCTTGGGCAAGTTTACTTTCTTCTACCTGTTTTTATTTTCAAAGTCTTTCTAATTGCTTTGAGAAGCTGATCACAGCAGACATATGCAGGCATTGAACTGAACAGCATGGCAACAGGTTTCTATGCTTTTTTTCCTCATTATTAGTGGTCAGGTATTGGCACTCAATCCATTGTTGAGTATAACGATAATGGCTTGTTATTCAGAAAACAGAGTTTCTCACACTCAGTCATGACACTCAAGGCACAGAAACTTTAGAAGCAATAGAGTAGAAGAGATCAAAGTAGCTCTTTACTACCACTATCTACCTGCAGTTGGGGGGGATTCTTGCATCCAAAGGAGTCACATGCATATTTGGCTTTCCTCACACATCTGACTCACCAAGTTATATCTAAACTCACTTATTTTCTTACCCAAAATGGGCCAATTTGGTCTAGATGGCTGATAATTCTATCAAAATGTGTTCTAGCACATAGCACCCAGACTGAGACCAACACTTTTGCTTACTCCCATGTCCTACTGAACATCCCCTGGAGCAAAAGAAAAAAAGATATCAGAGATCAAACAGGGTTTTCCCTGCTCTCCAAGCATTCAGGCAATCTGATTGCCCCAGTACTCTGAAGAGGCTAATGTTCATCATGATCATAGAATGGCCTAAGTTGAAAAGGACCACAGTGGTCATCTAGTTTCAACCCCCTGCTGCGTGCAGGGTCACCAATCACCAGACCAGGCTGCCCAGAGCCACATCCAGCCTGGCCTTGAATACCTCCAGGGATGGGGCATCCACAACCTCCTTGGGCAACCTGTTCTCCCCTTGGGCAACCCTGTCACCACCCTCTGTGTGAAAAACTTCTTCCTAATATTCAATATAGAGCTCCCCTGTCTCAGTTTAAAACCACGACAAACCAGGAAAGTTCAGATACACAGTTTCTCCTGTAGAGATAGGTCAACCTGAGCATAAGGGTCCATGAATTTTTTTTGTCTTTTCCAGCATTTGGGCAGAAAAGTCGTAGTCATCGATACAAGCAAAATTCAATAATACAAGCTGTATTCAAGAGAGGAACTGACCCAGCTTAAGTTGCTGCTCACTTGAAAACCCCTTGCTAGATCTGCCCTCTCTTCTCTAAGGCCATCCTAAGACTGATAGAAATGATGCTTACCCAAGGACAGCCCTGGATCCTTCAATCAAAAGCTCAAGTACAAAACTGTGCAAACAGATCCTCTGTGAACCACACCTATGGTTTAAGACTGGAGTCTGGGACAGTGCACAGCCTGAAATTTAACAATATTAGATTAGGCAGAATGGTCTCTAGGCTTTTTTATTTGTGCTAGGTGTACTTTTTGCCCAAATTCTTTGAGCTAGTCAATAAGCAATTAGTATCTTATGACAAAGCACAAGCGACAGTGTTAATAGCAGTTTGTAGCTACTTGCACACATGAGAGCTGAGAATAATTTTATGACTCCAGTAGAAGTGCATGTAACAAACAGAAGTCAATTGGTATGACCATAATGATTGTATCCTCTCAATGCCTGTAGAAAATAGCTTTATGCAAATCAGTTAATTAGCATCAAAGTGCACTTGTTCACAGACTGTTCAGCTGTTCTATCCAATACCTGAAGAAGCTTTCCGAAAAGAAATTCAGTATATTTTTAACAACAAAAAAAACCCCACTTCAGAAGGCACTCAAAATCTAAAACTTAAAGATCCAGCGTAAAGTACACTTCACAGTAGTGTTTTACAATTTTGTAACTCATTAGTTCTAAAATTTATAATACCAGACTTCTTAAAAAGAGACTTTTAAACATGAAGATGATAAAAATGCATGAGGTTATTGCAGTGACACAAGCACTTCCACTGAAAATTTCAAGCCGTCTGGATTTTAGTACTAAAATTTACACTACCTCCATCCTATTCTTTCAGAATTGCATTCAGAACAAATGAGCTAACACTCCTTACAGCAGTGTTATCATATTCTACTCTCTATTATTTCACTTGCTAAATGTTTTCTTTCCCAAGACTCTCAAACTGATTTAATACCCTTCCTGCTTAGCTTCTACTTTATGCACAGAAGTACGAGCCTTTTGCATCAATTTAAAGCCAATGTGATGAATGGAATTTAATGATCTTTTTTGTACAGTTCTGTATAACACTAAACAATGGCCAACGCATTCATTCACAATCAGTTTTTTTGCCTTGTTTTTAATTAGCTTCCTATCTGGAGGGGCCATGTGAAAAATTGCACCTTGGGCCTTACTACATCTTTCTTTTATAAAATGTATGTACAACAAATAAAAAGCACATTTTAACCTACCTGCTACCTATTACGTTAAATGTCATTACTACTAAAGACTGGCAGCTCAGCTAACAAACATCCTCATTATTTTACTCCGGCTCTACTTTGTGTATAGTCAATCAAATCATGCTTGATTTATGTCAGATGCTAACAAAATACAGTATAAAGAGAGCCATTGAGTACAATTCAGTGATTCTGTGTTTATTCACCTCTAAGCTATGAAGCTAAAGTGGATACCATTTATAACTAAGACATGCATTCTTCATGGCCATAAGAGTTAGCAGGCCATAGCTAGAGCACTTTTAAGGCTGAGGGAATATAAAGTGCTCCTATGAGCAGACTCAATATTTTTTTGAGTATACAAATTAATAACTGATATAAAGATAGAAAACAGTACCAGGACTAGTTTTTTTTTTTTTTTCCCCCTTTTTTTTATTGGAGAAGCTGTCTGATGGATCTAAAATAGCCTAGTTTGCAATGTAGGCCTCATTATAAATGGTCAGTGATTTTAGTACTTTCCAAAGGTGACTTTCTACAAGGAATGGCTTTTAAGAGTATGTCTACATTATGCTTTTACTCACATAGGTTAATGTAAGATTTTTGGGGGCTTTGCCTTGAAGGTTTTGTACATCCAGGCTATTGACCTAGGGAAGCCTGACTTGGTAGTGGAAAATTACAGAAACTCAATTGGGTTCACTGAATGATGGAAGAGCCATGAGAAATATTTGCTGCATGTCAGTTGGAAACCCTTCCCAGAGAGATCAGCACACCCTCACTGCTCCTTATTTTCAACAATTGTTTCTACTCCACAGCTAAAAGCTGATACTTACCATACAGCAAAGCTTGAAGCAGACAAGAGAGCAATGCTCGATATATTCTCAGTTTTCCCAGATAAGGAGATTCTTTACATCCAGCTTTCCAGGCCATAATGGATTTCTTGAAGTGAATAGTTTGCAAATGGGAGCTATGCACTGAAAAGCTTATAAGAAAATTCTTACTAAAAAAAAAAATCTCTAAATTGTGCACTTTTATATGTATCTCACCAAAAACATCGTTTACTGGAATAAAAGAGTGTGAACAGTTGGACAACAAGCCTCTCAAAAATAATTCTGTTTAAAATACTATTATGTCACACACAGAAAGGATCAAATCTGCATCTCTCCAGTGCTTGACAAGGTTTTCATGGAATTGTCCTGGAAAGGTCAGATAATGATAGCAGACAATATGACTGGTTCTCATAATTTTTTTAGACCCTGAGTGGATCCAAAACCATAGTGACTAAATTAAGGTGCTTTCCATGAGTTCCTGGCAGCACGAGGACGTTGAAAGACAGCATTGGATGGGTTTCCAGATGAATACTTGTGTATCCTTACTCTGTGGGCTGGAATGCAAATCATCTGTGGTGCACTTTTTGCAAGTTGTATGTATCACTGGTGAATCCTTCCACTTTAACCCATACCTTTTGCCTTTGCTCAGGACCACAGCCAACAATGCTATTTAGATTGAAGCACATCTGTTGTTTTAAAATGTCACTGTAGATGCTCAACAGCATTATGTAGAATGCATTTTAAACATGTTGCCTAACTGGGCCATCAAAAATGACAATCTTCTCAGCAACCTTCCAAAACAGTTGTTATAACATTTAAGTTTTCACTTGTCCATATTTAGAAAAACTTCACAATCAAATTAAGACCTTCATCAAGTGAAACAGAGAAACAAATCAAACAAACACACAATCAAAACCAGGGCACAATTTAAAAAAAAAAAAAAAAAAAAAAAAAAAAAAAAAAAAAAAAACACCAACAAGGCAATAACAGAGGAAACCAAGTTCTTCCTTTTATACTTCACTGATATAGTGAAGAGCTTCAGCACTACATAGCATCCAAGCCTGTTTTTTCTATGACACATCAAACCTGCAGTGTGTTAGCAGGAAAAAAAAAAAAAAAAAAAAAGTTGATTACACAGATCCCACCCTGTATGGGAACTGAACCCTACAGATTAGCAGCATTTTGTTTAAAAATATCAACGAGGAGTGTGAGGAGCAAACTTTTCCAGCTTATTTGGTGCAAAAACTTTACTTCTTCCACTTGAAAACCACTGGGAATGATTAAGTTCCAGAAACGTGTGCTAGAAATGAAGACAATGAGGAGGATGGAGCTTTTATTTTTGTGTGTTTATTTCACCAAGGGTTGACCTGTTAAAATTATGGCAGCACAGCATTGAAATGATCCTAGGTCTCTGTCAGACAAATCATGGTTCCAAGTATTTTCTCTTGGTTACATCAGAAGTATGAACTTGCAACCTTGGCCCCAGCTCTTTTAATGGCACACTGACAGGGCAAGAATAATTCACAGGTTGAGCTAATCAAAGGTGAAAAGAGAGAATCAGTAAATGTCGTATCCTTTTGCCACTTTCATCAATCCGACTAACTGAATTTGAGCTAAAGCTTGGCAAATTTTCTGCAAAGGGAAATTAATATGTAACACATCTGAGGCCTAGTGCTGGCCAGCAAAATTGGAAAGCCAGCATTATATCAGAGGGCGATTATTGAGGGAGAGAATGGCCAAAGCTGAGATAATCAGAAAGAAGCTTCTGCGTGTCTCTCTCCTCTGATAGCACTGTGACCCTCCCAGCCCTTCACCTGAGTAGAAACCCTCTACTTTTCAATTTTTTCCCCATCAGAAAGATATTCTATTGCCCATTTCTGTTGCCCACACATGATTGAATCAATTCAATTACCTTGGAAAAGTTGATACATATTCAGGCCATGAAGATGCTCAGGATAGAAAGAGAGGAAAAGAGACAAAGAAATCCGTATTTACCCAATAATAAGTTTCATTTGGAGAAGGTTTGAAAACAATTCTCCCTCGCATTTGTCCCTGTCAGATCACATTATTCACAAATGAAGTTTACAAAATATCAATTCAATTTCAATAAGGGAGCCTGAATCCCAACACACGAGGGCTGAATTTACCAAATCATAACACTTGAGGGGACCCTGGTGGCTTCCAAATATTTTCCAGTCAGAGGTAATCAAAAGCAGACCGCTGAATACTAATACATCCAATTTCACCCCTTTTGTTCGCATCTGTTCCCTTATAATACTATTTTCTACACTTCCAAATCACTGATGATGGCAGTTGGAGGAAAAAAAAAAGGTATGTGTGTGGGGGGAGTACCATATAGCTTTAATGTTTTTATGAAAACACTCTCAAAGATGTCCAATTAATCAACTTACTGATGAATAAACCACTGAGTTGTATCACAGGAAAGAAAAAATCATGATGTTCCAACCAGCACCACTCTAGGTTGGTTACTAATCTCATTCTTAGCACAGAGTGTTCCCCAGAACTCACTGCTGGCATTAAAATTCGCCAGTGAGACAATAAACGTTTCTCTTCATCAATTTGTCCTCAGCTACTGCCTCAAGAAAGAGAAAAAGAAGTAAGACCAACAGTGTACCAGGTCCAGGAAAGTTTCCAATACTTCAGCTCCTGAGCCTAATCTCTCAAAAATTCATATTTTCTTGAACTGACATTGGATCAGACACTAGGTAGTAATATGACATTGGCATCTCAAAGCAGATCATATTTTTCTGATTTTCTGATGGATCAAAGATCCTCTAGTATTCTGTGCAACATCCTTTACCATAATTTCCTTAGTTAAGTACATTGATAATCCAAAAGTTTTTCCCGAGCTTAGGAAAATACAGCATTTCACGATCCACCCTTACTGCTATGCTGCCATGGTAAAAGACTTAAATCTTTAAGTCATCACATTCTAGTCAAAACGCAGAGCACGCCACTCCTACTCTGACCTTCACTAACAGATGGCCACATGTTGTGGAAAACTAGCAATTTTCTACTGAACTTCTAGGAAGCTTGGGAGAAAAGTAACTTCTAGATTACCTAACCTGTCCTGCATTCTCTGATCATTAAGGTTCATCCAGATACTCTATAGCTAGTCCAAAAACAGGTAGGTTCTTTTGTTTCTAATCCTCAAAAACAAGAATGCATACAATAAGAAGTAACCCAAATAGGAGTCCAAAAGTGATGAATTTGATATGTGTTCAGTGGCCAAATCAAATCCTTTTTGGCAAAGAAAGACCATGAATCTTCAGACATTCCTTTCAGGTAAGCCTGTGGGGAGATTCCTCAGCTGAAGTGACTTCAGCCAAACACTTGAAATATCTATGCCACATTAGAGCACTGTACTATCTGCTTTGTGGCCTATCACCCTCAATAGTAATTCTGTTGGCGTATCAGAAGACGGAGATGTAAAGAATCTAAATTGTACAGTAAGTTCAACAGTGAGTTCGCAGCTGATGAATTGTGAATCTGTAAACTGTTATGATCCCACTGCTGAACTGCAAGAGTTAAATCAAGACCAGGGTCTGTCAGGATGAGGACCAGAAAGGATCACTCTAACTTCCTGAAGTTCCTCCACCATGTCACAATAGTATATTTTTAGAATAAAGATGTTTGGCTGTGGTTTTTTCTTGCTGTTTGTTTTTGTGGGGGCTAGGATGTGACATTCTTCCTGCAGAGATTAAAATACACATGAAGTGATATACTGGTGTATATATATATACCTATGTGTATGGTTAACTACATCTGTGTGGAAATGTACGAATACTCTGAATGCGTGTTTTGGTAAGTGCAATAAATTACTTAAAAGATTTGAAAACAAGTTTCATTTTACAACAACAACATGTGACTGAAAAAATACAGTACAAATTGCTTAGCATGAAATTTTACTTCTAGGCTTATTCCATTATCATACAATCTTCACAGATGTCTTTCCCAACTTGCCTTTATCTGGCTCTACACGGAAAGATATTCAGTATATTTCCCCCATGCTGTTATAAAAATGGTTTTGTACTTTGAGAAATTATGCCAGGACAAATCCAAATAGCTCAGGTTAATTTAACATTTACACCTTATTGCGAACAATCAAACCAATACTTGCAAAAAAAAAAATCTTATTAAAATGGTGGTTAATCTAACAATTTACAAACCATACCATTTTTAAAAGCATAGCAATTGTTCTTAGCTCTGTCAAGACCACATGCTGTGCAGACACCTATTAAGGAATCCAAGCTTTTCTCAGTGTATTAGAAGAGTGAAAATGTGTAATTGGAAAAGAAAGGGAAAAAATCCCTACAAAAGGATTTGGCATGGACATATCCTTCAACAGCTTATTGTTATCAGTTTCACCACATAAACTAATAATGGTGTTCAAGTCTCTAGTTTCTAGTATATTAGGAGAAAATAAGCATTTAATGGTATTTTGAAAGCACTTAAACCTCATCGTTATATTCTAAAATTGACCTTAGTGTTTCTGCTTCATGCAACACACTCCTACACTGATGTTATGAAACACAAGAGCTTGTTCCTCTGGAAGCCAAAAGAGACACAGCATAAACTGTGGGTTATTTCGCTGTCCTGGTTCACCACGTGTTCTCCAGAAGACTAGCAATGAAATGAGACAGATAAGTTTAGGGTGGGACCATTTTGCACAAACCATCTTTAGGAGCAATGGGCTGAAGTGCCAGTTTCACAGGTGAAGCTGTGGGTCAGACAGAGACAAGATAACATCCTTATTTTTTGGCTGTTCCTTTACTAAGGAATACAAAATATTCCCATTCCCACATTCCTAAGTGTAGGAACATATATGAAAATTATATATGCTCATATGCCCATATACTATGTATTATTTGTGGCTTTTGGTCACCTCATCACAGAATTACAGGGGTTAGAAGGGACCTCAAGAGATCATCGAGTCCAACCCTTATTGAGTTAGCCATCTAGTCAAGCATTTGATTGAGAGATTCAGAATTTTGCTTCACGGGAAGGAAAATAGAAAAGCAACTCTTCCATCCTAAAATAAGATTTCTTCAGCAAGTAATGTTTCGGTGTACGTCTTTAACTGCCATATGTTTTCCACCACAAGTGTCTCCCTCTGAGCCAGCTGCTCCATTCTGCTATGAGAACTTTTCTACAACAGAGACCTCCTGTCTAGAACTTCTGTTCATTTTGTTTGAGCCATAACAGCCTACTTAAAATTGTCTTTCCTGCCTCCTTCCTGATTTTATGTCTGAACCTTTGGGAACACCACATTTCCCAGAGTTAGATACAAGACAATGAATCATTCATATTCATCATGAAGTGTTTTGAGAATGAATGTCTCTGTAGACACAGCCTATATTTCCCATTTCAAACCAAATGTCTCACCTGGGAAGTCTCACTAAGGTGTTGACTTTGCTTTTCACTTTGAATATTTCATACAACTTCCATAGTAATGCTCCCCACATAAAATAACTGAGATTTTAACATTAATAAATCCAAGCCTAGAGCAACACAAACAGGCTTTGAGGAAAATGCAGGCCTTCTGTACCAGACCATGCATGCAGCATTGAAGGAATAACTTATTTCAGATTGCGAGCTTGGAGCAGCATTTGGTCTATAGGGTCCACATAAGAGCTCAGAGGTTTATTCTGGACTACAGCTTTCTGCTACTTCCTGTATCTGGGGATAACAGGGGATAAAGTGTATTCTCAATGGTTATTTTTATTTTGAGATAAGAAACATTAGTCAAATATATTTTCTTAAGTCAAATATATTCTTAAGTGAATATGCAGCACTGTATTCTTACAAATCTCTCTGCTGCTTCATGCAAGTCCCTCAGTATTGGCCAAGAGAAACATCCATAATATCAGCTTTAGTTTTGCTTATCATTTTGCTTTCAAACACTCAGTGCTGGAATGTTTGAATTGCTGATACCACAAGAGAGTTTTTAAAGTGTAAAAATATCTGCTGCCACTGTAAATTGAGAGGGAAAAGGCTTCTAAACCTCAAAACATTTTGATCTGTTTCAAGGATTTAAGCAGTCACTTTTACAGAGTCTAAATTAGTAAATGTAAGTTAAACCTTGATTTGCAATGGAAACAAATTTTCAAGCTCAGAGTTTGAAGCTCAGGATCTGCGTTGCCTGGATTTATCCTAAACTTTATGTTCTCTCTCCTCTGCCTGAGCTTTCCCAGGTTTCAGTGCAGAGACACCAGCTAAACTATGCCACAGAAATTGCGTCTCCACAAGCTCAAACAAGCTTAATAAGGAAAATATTATGAGTTATTGCTCACTTCAATTTCTTGAACCAACCTGAAATTTGGAGTCAACATAGAAATGGAAGCAAATGACCCCATGCAATGATAACGCTCAAGAAAGCACTGCAAGCTCAAACTCATTCTAGTAATTTATTTTTCCTCCTGTTAACCAATGTTAATTGTATGTACTGAAGACTGTCCTAATAATTCACACCAGACCTCCATGCTGCTAAACCAACTCTGCCTCTTTTTCCTCACTACAAACAGTGGCAAAGCACTCAAAAAATATTTTAGTGTAAATATATTTAAATTACTTATTGCACATAGCACAAAAAAGCAGAGACCCAGAGTGGATGTTTTGCTGCCTTTTCTCATATCTGTAAGACTGTTGTATTTACTCTGAAGTCTTTATGTCTGAGGAGAGTAACTGGCATGCTATTCTCGGGATACATTCATCTTAGGACAAAAGGATGCTGTAAAATGAGATGATCATAATGAGATTTAAAGTTATTATAGGCAAAAGCTGAAGCAACATATAGTAAGTTCCTGGCATTTTCATTTACTAGTGAAAAAAAAAAAAAAAAAAAAAAAAAAAATCACATAGCTACTGTAGATATGCTTTTAAAAGCCTGGAAAAGATCCGCAAGGCCTGACTTCTATATTTTATATTTAAGTTAGGTTTACAGAATTATTTTAAGTGAACTTTTATGAGAGGAGGGAAAGAAATAACAGTGCTTTCTATTAGTAGAACAGGAAATTTCACCAAAGGCATAATGAATTAAAAAATATAAGTTTCACTACAACATTAAAAGCCTTATTGTCCTTAATGCTATTGATATATTAAATAACAATACAACCTACCTTCCTAATCCACATAGAAACAGGATGAAAATAAATAAAGCCCGCTTTAAAGTCTTGTCATTTAAGAAGGGTTTTACATAAAGGAAAACTGCACCCAAAAATATTTTACTGATATAGGGGAAGTTTTTCTCATTCTCTTCCCAGAACAGCAGAGCACATCACAGTGCAGCAGAGTATAACCTGGTGGTCAGCTATGCACAGGTAGAATGGTAAGGCAAGCTGGGATGGAGCAGAAGTATTTTGGATGCATTCCCATGGCACCATGGAACGTCACAAAGCAGCAAGCAAGGGCAGACCTGCAGCCAACTAGAGCTGCTGCAGTTCTCTTCCTTCCTTACCAATGCTCCTGCTTTCCCCAGCTCTGATTCAGCTCTTGACCTACCAAACTGCTCAACACCACTATTTGGAAGAGCTTGGTCATATTTTCCCATTCCCTTAATTTGGTGAATGCGTTAACCAGGCATATACAAATTTAATGCTATAACTGCTCTTCCCATACTTCACAATTTACTGGGAAAAAGCAAGAGTTTGGGGGAGCTAAGCTTCTAAAGGGTTGAAGCCTTCCCTTACAAAGATTCTGTTTTAGAACTTTCCTCCTGCCAGGATCTTGAAAACTGCAGAAGGCAAAATGGTAGCAAAAGCAACTGAAAAAAATATCAGCTACACTGGGAAGAATGAGACTAGTCAAAGGTAAGCCTCCAGAGAAAAAGAATTATTTGGGCAACACTTTCAGAAAGTGCTAGGAAAAAAAAAAAAAAAAAAAAGAGTTGCTTAAGAGATAGCTCAGCTTCTGATTCTGTTTTTAATGGCTGTCACTTGGACAGTGAATGAAATCCGTGTGAGAACTTAAACTGCTGAACTTAGTTCAGTGTTACTAGCATACCTGTCTTGAAATGATGATACAGCAAATTATATCTTAAAGAGGTTCTGCAATAACTGGGATATCTTTTTATATTTAAGAAACTTCATGTGACACAATGGCATTGAAAATTTACATTCCACTATCAAATCCCACTTTGACAGCTATGTTCTGAAAAGTTACTGAACACTTATGTAGACGGTCACCACAAAAACACTTCGTCTGAAGCAGTGGATAAATTGGGATTATTAAAATCAAACCTACGAGAGCATCAACACCTAAGAAATTCAACAAAGTGAAACCTCCAGAAGAGATTCAATGAAGGCCTCATAGCACAGTGAAATGCCACACAGACCCATCAAATAAGGTTTTGGAGATATGCAAGCATTCATATGTCCATGATGCTGGTAATTTTGCCTAGAACTTCCCAGGAGTTATAGAAGAATTCATTCAGAATTGCAGTTAGAAAAGAATCACAACTGTCACATGCATCCCCAGTGCAGCCTTAATAGACCTGCCTGTAAATTTTGAGTTATCATAGAATCAATTATTATAGTTCAGGGTAACTGACAAAAGCCTGCATCAGAACACAAACAATACTGCCATGCCAGCGGTCCCAGCACAGTGGCCACAGTGACTGAGATGAATTTTCCCTCTCATGCAAAAGGACAGAAACTGTGCATCAGAGTTGACACACAGAGGCAAGATTCAATCCTGCAGTTTGCATTGCTTGCACTATGCCTATTTTCTGGCTAAATGGAGATTAGCTCATAGAGCTACTATTACAGCTTACATTGGTGTGGGCCACCTGGATCCATACCCAGCAGAATCTTCCTTCTGAACCTGCAGTCAGTCAGACTGATAATCTCACTGTTGAAACTACTACAAACAGTATGATGGTAATAGGAGTCCACATTTTTGTTTCCTCTCATCTTTTCAGGTAGGTGGGTGCCATTTTGAGAGTTAGAAATAAAAACTGAAGCCCGATGAATATTTTAATTCTGCACAGTGACCACTTGAACCAGTTGTTTATTACTTAATCTATCAATCCCAGATCCATGTCGCACACTCCAAAGCAAGAATCCTGCTCTGCTTGAGGATAATGCTGAAGTCACATTCTGAGCCCATGCATTTTATTTCTACATCTTCCTAAGTAAGTCTTCCTATTTCACCAAGACAATGTGCTGAAAACCACATGCTCCTAGAAACATTACTCATGCATGCCTAATACTTCAAAGGATATAATTTCAAGGCTTTAGGGTAATCATTAGTTTACAGTTTTCTCTGTCTGATTCAATATCTGCTTTGGAAAATTTCCTTCTGAATTAGTGTCCCATTATGCATTTTTCAAGACCACGTCTCATTTATTATTTTCCTTTCATGTTTCCAATGCTGCCTAGAGTATTGACTGGCTTTCACAACTCTTCACAACTTATTTCACCTCCTTCTCTGGATCGCTAACAGTACAGAGAAAAGTATTTCTGTTCCAGAAAAAGTCTGCATGTTTATTTAAGCATTGTTGAAGTCCACAGCAGGCAAGCAACTCCATTAAAATAAACATAAGCCCAAGGACTTTCCGAGCAAGGACCTGTATCACAAACTGAGCACCACTCTGCTCAGTGGCATTACTGCCAGCAGCATTGCATACGTTCACTGTCACTGTCCTTTATGCTCCAATTTTTCTATCAGCATCATTCATTTTAAGGCAGACGGAATGAATTTTGTGGATACTTTTACAAGAGATCCTGAATCAAGTGTGTAATTGACCTACAAACATCTCATGGTTATTTTGGTCCATTCACCCTATTGTTCTGCAGTGTTGCAGATGCAAAATATTCATTCAATTCAGTGAGACAATGGGCACAAATGAAATTAAGTAATTTTGGGCCTAGTTTCCAGCCAGAAGGTTTTCAGACTTGATGGCACCAAATCACAGCTTTCACATTTTTTCTTTTTTGTCTGTCTTCATATTATACTTGCTTTCCTGCATTCAGCTGTATCATGCAAAGTCTCCCAAGTACTTTTAAAATTAACAATCAATTTTTAGTAGCCTTGACAGCATAAAATTAATAACACACTAAGTAGGAGCCAGTTTGCCATCTTGGCTCCCTATACAGCAGTCCCATAAATCTGTACTAACATGAGCTATACAAACAGATATATATTCATTAATTCTTTACTTCTCTTACCAACATCTTGAACACAGGCCTCTCCGTTTTCTATTTCCCCGGCTTCACCTATATTTTAATTTTTTAAAAAAAGACTTCCATATCTCAACTATTTTCAGCTGGTCTAATCTACCACATTTCTCATTTGCATGTAAAGTGCAGTCAATGTGAATTGATCAAAACCAAATTAACAGCAATTGGTTCCAATATTTTCCCTGTTTACACATTAGCTTGCTACCTTTAACATATAGACGTATTGAATTCAGCTTAGCAAGCTGAGCATGAATGCTGTGGCCTTTAAAGAGAAACTTATCTGTAATTAAAATCATGCACAAGTTTTAGTGGGAATTTGTTTAGTACGTAGAGAGAAAGCTGATTTTTGAAATGAATTTAGTGTAGTAGTTCACGTGTTTAATTCTGACTTAAATCTCCTAAAATTATGGAGAGTTAGCTTTATTAAGCTTCAGACCACAGGAAGATTACGTCGAGTTCTAGGTGGGTTATTGAAAAAAAAAAAAAATAAAATCAAAAGATAACCTTCCTTCTCACAACCGCATGCTCATTCTCAAAAATATCACTGCAAACTGATAATAAATTAAAATAGTTATAATTATTATAAGGTTGGGGCTTTTTTTCCAAAAAATTGTATGGTAAATATGCACTGAAACTACAAGCACGTGATATAAATCATCCAGCACAGTGTTCAGATGACAAGTAATAAGGGCTTTAGAATAAAAACCAAAGCACATATACAGTGGTTGCTGTAAGGAAATGATTTATCCAGTATTTTATATTGAATTGCTTATTATCATTTAGAATGGTAATGGCTATGGCTTCAGAATACTGTTTAATTGCTACAGTACACTGACATGCTATGGAAGACACTGCAGTAACTGCTGTAGTTATATAATAGCATTTGCATGCTGCACTGTAGTTTACTCTTATAGTAGATAATGTTGTATATGCAGGAACCAAATTGTTTCTCACCATATTGATTGCAATTAAGAACACAAATATGAATACAAAGATTAGCCTTTTTCCTCAAGGTATATATATCACAGGAAAGTAAAAAAAAAAAATAAAAAATCAAGTTTAAGACATTACTGTGCTTATGTTTCTACGAAAATAATTACAGAAACAGAGATTCTGACATTTTTATAACAACTTTAAGAGAACTCTGAATTTTTGAATGAGAATTTTTATTTTCCAGGCCAGTAAAAATTTCTTCATGGAGAAGGCTGTAAGAAATTGGAACATGCTGCCTACTGAAGTTGTAGTGTCACTGTCCCTAGAGGTGCTTAAGGGACATGGGTAGTGGGCATGGTGAGGATTGGACTAGATGATCTTTGAGGTATTTCTGACCTTAACGATTCTATTCTATCTGAGGCACTGATACCACAGCTGACAAGACATATGCCCTAACTCACACCATGTGATGCTGCAATGTCTGGATGAGAACTGGATGAAATTGCAGTCTATAAGCTGATGAAACAGTAGTGTGGTGACCTATATGAAACAAACTCTGAAGACAGCTTGTCTCTTGGTATCTTGGATCTTTCTTCGGTGGTTCCTCTCACTTAAAATCTGCACGTAGAACAACTGTCCGCTGTTAGGATATGAACTACTATGTATTTTCGCCCTTGTTTCTTTACCTTGAAAATGCAATGGAAAGTTGAGAAAGGACTCAGAGCTGGCCTAATTCAAAAGTGTTTCAGAGAACTAACTGACGTGAGTTAACTAGATCAATCTATGCCCATGACAGTGGGGCAGTAGGTCCCAGGCACCCCCTCCCCCCCAGCGGCACAAAATGGGAAGGGAAAGGGAAAAGGGATAGGGAAATGGGAGCTGGGCTCAAGGAAGGGAAAAACAAAAACAAAACAGTGGCAACAATCTATGGAGGAAAACTTATTTTACTGACTAAAATATCGGAATGCAAGATAACGCAATATAATACAATCTAATTGAGATCAATAAATCAAATAAAATAGGAGAGACAGAGTTCCTGAGATGAAATTCAAACTAGAAAAGCTTAGAATGGCTAGGAGAGCACCCTCCAGTACCCACTGCAAGGCGATATAAGAGACCAGCCCACCCAGAAGGGCCAGATCCCATGACTTCCTTGATGTATAGGGATAGGTACCCAAAATTGGAGCATTAACACTTTAACTCCCAGTGTGCTACATGATGCTATGATGTAGAATACCGAAAACCAAAAAACAAAACCATGACACTAACACAAGTCATTGATCAAAAATACCAGCTATACTAAAATGCTTGAACAGATAGCATATTTTGATAGATTTGTTTATCTTTTTGTGATGAAAGTAAGCTATGTGATTTACTTTGATTTGGAAGACGTTATTCCCAGAGATACTGACCAACCCAGTCAATTTGTGAACCTAACTTCTCTTCAGCAAAATAGCTGAAACCCTGTACAGTTAACAGATGTACAGTTAGAAGAGTAGCATGGTTAAGATGGTATTGTACAGATTTATAATTAAAAAGATTATCACAGTGGAAAAAGACAATCAAAAATGAAACACTCACCCATATCCTAGGCTCACAGTAGAAGTGTCCAAAAGGAGGAATTTCCAGAAAGAAATTCCCCGTGGCAGTCAGCCCTTAAATGGGGTCTAAGAGAGGCGCAGCCAGGCTCCACCCTTTCTGGTCACACAGCTGAATTGCCTTCACCTGTGCTCCCACAGCTGACTCAGTCCTTGCCTCAGGTGATCAGAGGTACAGGCTGTGACTCAGCAGTTCCCATGCCAACTCTATCTTCAAATTCAGCCATTCATTATTCTTCCCTTTTTAAAAATACTAGGTCACGAAGTCTAAAATCAGGAGGAAAACCACATCACAGTGCTCACATCATCAGTAATACAGTGAAGGATAAGTCTCGGTGAAATAATTAAAAAAACCCCAAAACAATAACTCTCTTGTTTAATTAAAAATACGGCGTTTGATAACACAGGATTTAAATAATTTGCTCAACTCTTCTGCTCAAAAAAAGGGCTTGCAAAAAAGTTTTTAGGAAAATTCAATATGAGAGCAACTCCTGCCTCACTTCGTAGACTTCTGTAGTTTCAAGAAGCAATTGATGGCAGGGACATTGATGTACGATAAATGTAGCATGCAATCACTCTGATTGTTTGTGATCATGACATTTTACAAACACTGCTTCTCTGTCATTTTCTAAAGTATTGTTTTAGAGGGTTGTGACAGAGGTAAAAGAAATAAAAAAAGAACAAAACAAGAAGAAATGTCATCCCATCTCCCTAGACAAGCTAGATTGAAAAATTGAAGAGAAACTGACTTGGATGAGATAGATTCGTAGCGCTGACCTGTACAAGAAAAATCAGAATTAGATTTTGAGATTACTGAAGTAATCAAACCACAGATTCTTTTCACAGGGGTTTACAGTAGACTATCTATACACTATATTGAGTGTGGCAGTGCTCGTTTGCAGTTAGAGCAAGAACTTGCTGGATTTTATTTTTTTATTTGACTCTGCTACTGACAGAATGTGTGACCTTGAGGTTCAGATCCCAACTTGTGAGATGGGGATAATAATCTTAACCTACTTTGCAGCCAAAGAAATGAAATCTCTCTTCAAGCGCCTGAAACCAATAATTAATGCTATATATTCTTTATTGTTTTTCATATTTTGTAATTGAAAATAAATAAGCCCTAAACTTTAAAACAAAAATGAACATCTTCCAGCACTGACCATAACTCACACTCAGCACAAACATTGCATTTTCAAATGGAAGACCTCTTTCAATCACTCTTTCAATTCCTTCAGCCACATAAAAAAGCTCTGAATGTGGAATTGGTATACTCATTTGTGGCGCTCAGATATACATTTCACATACATTTAACAATATCTTTCAGGCATTGTATCCAGCTAAAATTCCTGTCTGAAGCCTTTTTGTGTCTTCACTCCATGCCCTTTTTCTGTTTGCATTGGTCTATTGGCCAACTGCCATCAGCCATCTGGTGATTGCAGCCCCTTACCCTTCCAATCACATTACACCTAAGAGCAACTTTTTTGACCTTAAAGACTTATTTCACTTTGCTCCTTTTGTCAAACCGGTTTAGCGATCTATTGCAATGCCATCTCTTGGATTTCCTCATCTAGCAGTTTAATAGCATTAAGTTATTATTATTATAAGTTTCTGCTCCAAAAACATCCTGCTTTTTTCTTTCAACTAATACTATGCTGATAAGATGCACGTGGAAAAAGATGAAAACAGTCCCTATATTTTCCATCAAATCTTTATTGAAAAGACATTCTACTATACTGCCTTTAAACCCATCCTAGTACAGAGGCAAGTAGCACTCATGAACTGTTGTCTTTCCAGCTGAATTCCTCCATTTTTCATGCTCCCCTTCAAAACAGAGAACCCATACATTGTATCCAGAACTAATAAAGCTGAGCTAGTTTTTCTTTTCAGCCAATTCATTTTGTTTTTAATTTATAATTGTATAGGACAGAGACAGTTTCTTCTACTTATATTTGCAATACTCACATGGGACATGTCAAGTCCCATTTAACACTTTTGAAGCCATCACAGTCTTAATATTTACCATCAAAAAGAGAGCAAATCGAAAAGCCTGAAGAATTCCTAATTTTCATTGCTCTGGAGAAATGGAAAGAGCAAGTATACAAGAACTATGTAGTGCAAATTTCACTAAGGTTATGCCACAGTGGGATTAGAAAAACCTAAATGCAGAAATGACCCTGGATCAAAATGCATGGATATAAACGAATTGATTTTTATTTATTTTTATTTTTTAATCTGGAACTTACAAGATGGTTTCTAATTAGTGAAGAGCTTTTTTTTTTTTTTTTTTTTTTTACAATAAGAATAGTGAAGCACTGGGACAGGCTGCCCAGAGAGGTGGTGGATGCCCTCTTCCCAGAGACATTCAAGATCAGGCTGGAGGCACTCTGAGCACCTGATGGAGCTGTAAATGTCTCTGTTCATTGCAGGGGAGTTGGATCAGATGGTCCTTATGCTTCCCTTCCAACTCAGTATGATTCTATGAAGAGATGAAGTTAAGAATTACCTTCTTTAGTCAATGAGTTTCAGCAAGGATTTGGGAATAGAGTACCAAAGTGGTTTCAGTTGAAGTTTGGTCAGTTGATAAAGTGCAATCCAGTGTAACCATGTAGGCAGAAGAGTGGGTGACAGTGAAAGCTGTTCCTAATAATGAGTATTTAATGAGCCAACATGTAGTTCAAAGCAGAATTATATTCTCCATCACAAGATGATAGGTTTTTAAGTATTTCTACACAGAAAAGAAGAAAAAAAAAAGCCAACTTCTCGCCAATGTAGGTGTGATACCATCCCACACTTACTTAATGTTACATGTCATGATTTACATAAAGCATATAAAAAGGCATGTAACATACGTAGTGGTTTCAACTATCAGCTCTGCAAACAGCCTAAACTCTGAGATTTGGAAACTTCCTTTCTTACATGTGGCCAAGATCAGTAACAGTTCTAAATCCAACACATACCTACAGTGATACTTGGGTACTCCCACTATTTCCAGGAGATATTTTTTTACAGAAAAAGAGAAATTAGCCCAGCCTAAATGCCTGAATCCAGTAAGCAATTCATCTGATGATCTGACTGGGTCAACAGAGAAGTTTTCATACCTACTTATCACCCCTTTGTCTTTAGGGAGGATCTTGCAGGCAGTTTATGTCAGGCATCTGTGACATAACTTTCACTTTCTATTCAACTATGGCACTATACATCTACAGGAATGATTAGCAATGTTATAAGGTTCCAACAAAAGTGAGCTAGAAAATACACACTATTCATTTTCAGCAATGTAACAAAATACCACCATTTTCATTCCCAAGGCTTCAAAGCAGATGTAGTTATGCTGATACAGCAGCAGATATTCTCTGGGGCCTACCATAAGCTATGCAGGTAGGAGGATAGATGAATACAGCAGCATACATGCTGCCTCTAGTAAAGGCAGGGATTGGGCTGCAGCTCCTTACCACTGTACTGCTGGTCTGCAGGAAAACCCTGGACTTCTTCAGTCACTGCCAACTGTACGTTTTTCTGGATAAAACAGAATTTGGCTCCTGGTGGGTTGCTGGCTCCCACTTTTGGTAGGCTTATGCCTCTGCACTGCCCTCTGCAGAAAAAAGGATAAAAGCTGCAGAACTTTCTTCACATGTTTTTGACTCTAACCCAAGTGGCTTTGCATATAACCAGGGATTTAGCCATTTTGTAGATGAATTCTGAACAGGATGTGCTTGGGATAACTGCTGTTTCCATTTTCTCATACTGTCATCTCAAAATGAGCACTCATTAAAAAAAAACAACCAACCAACCAAACAAGAAAGCAGTATTCAATATTCATTGTGAAAGCTGTAATCCCTCTAGAGAGCAGATACGCCACGTGACTTAGCTGATCGAGTAGACACAGCCATGCACACCAAAGGTGTAGCTGATGCCCAGAGATAGTGGATGACCTAATAGCTTGTGTTTTGCCTGCATGACAATGTTTGCATATAATTCATTAAACAGGAATATTCAAAATTCAGACTGTGTCAGATCACTTCAGCCCTGCAAACTGAGGACATCTAAGTACCATTAAAGAATTGTGTCAGAATGATTCTCCTGTACACAAAGTCTGTAGCAGTATGAGGAATTAAATCCAGGCTGTCCACATTCAAGACAAATACCATAACAACTGAACCATCCTCCTTCCGTAAAAGTAATGTACAATAGGAGTCTCTGTTTCCAAATAATACAGAGTGTCATCCTCCAATACATGAGAATATTTACGCCTGAAAAAAAAAAAAAAAATCATCGGTTTTATTCTTTTAACCTTTGTTTTGATCTTGAAGCTTCAATCAAACACTCTCAGTCTCCAAAATGAAAACAGTAAATTGACATGTCATATAGCTTACAAAATGAGGAGTGTTATCAAAAGCAGGCTGAGTAGCTAGACCTCGTTTGGTACACAAGTATACAATTCATATTATTCCCACCTATTACTAGGGCTTGAATACTTAAAATATGAACCATTCGACAATCTGCATGCTCATTTATATTACCTTTATGTGAAACTTAGGGAATAAAAAATGTTCGATTTCCCCTTCAAGTGCAGCACTCTCTGTTAGAAAATCCTGCTAGTTTTCTTGGAGAGATTAGGCTCTGCCACGTACTTTGCAAAGGAGAAGTGGACATTTATTCTTTGAATGTCTGAGTTTAAAAGTGAGACTGAAATTTGCAGAAATAAACATGATTACATTTCAGAGATTTATATCAGTTCCTGGTCCAAAATTTCACGTGAATGCAAGCTGTTTTAGTGTTGGTAAACATATTGCAACTTCTAGTTGACACAGGAGAGAAGGTAGTTCCAAATAAAACATAACTAGAAGCTCTCTGCATGGTTTCAGGCCAAAGCAAGGTGTAAAGCAGAAACACTGGCTGAGTTTTGCTCCAGGTTTCCCAAACTCCACGTCCAAAGGAAAACTCGAAGGTAATCTCAGGCAAATGTTAGCTGATTTTTTGGTATGAAATTCCTGCAGAGGAAAGGCAGTTAATAAACAGATAGTTTTAAAAACGGTGTTGGAATAATCTCTGCTTAATTACCTACAGCAATTTCAACCAAAACAAAATCCTTATTCCTGCCTTGCATTCCTGTTTAATCTCCTGCTCCTTTCATTACAGTTTCCCAAACTTCTCAATTATTCCCCTTCTGCTTGACTGCTCCTTGCCCTGCCTCTTGGTTCTCTTATGAAATACCTATCCACAATGCTCCCTATCTCTACCTGCATTCTCCTTTTTTCCACTTCAGCCTTCTCTCCTTCAGTCTGAAAACATTAATTAAATCACTTTTTCCTCATTGACCATGTATTCACCCTTCATTCTTGTTCTCTGAAGTTTTGCTTCATTTCTAGAAATGAAACACCATAAACTGAATGCTATTCTACCATAGAACTCTTACCATTACCAAGCTGAAAAAATGGTATGATCTCCTTCTTTATCAAGTGCCTTCTTTTCATTCAAGGTCTTCCTCTGACTGTTCTTTCTCAAAGCCTTTCCATCACATAAATCAGTTTAAGAGCACAGAATCACACACACAGAATCACAGAATCACAGAATCACCCGGGTTGGAAGGGACCCCAAGGATCATGTAGTTCCAACCCCCCTGCCTAGCAGGGCCACCAAACATACACATTCAGATCAGGTTGCCCAGGACCCCGTCCAACCTGGCCTTAAACACGTCCAAGGACGGGGCATCCACAACCTCCCTGGGCAGCCCGTTCCAGGGCCTAACCACTCTCCTAGTAAAGAACTTCCCCCTAACACCTAACCTAAATCTTCCCTCCTTCAACTTAAAACCATTTCCCCTAGTCCTGCTGTTGTCAGCCCTTTTGAAGAGTTTACTCCCCTCCTGGGTGTAGGTTCCCTTCAGGTATTGATAGGCTGCAATGAGGTCACCCCCCAGCCTTCTCTTCTCCAGGCTGAACAAGCCCAACTCCCTCAGCCTGTCAGAGCAGTTCTGCAAGAGATCAGAACTTCTGTTTTCCTTACATCATTCTGCTTTTAAGCTATGTATTTTATCTAGACACGAAGATAATTCAAGTTTTGAAAGAAGAGCATATGGATGACAATTATTTCTTTGATGTTCTATCACAGTAATTTGATGCCTTTTTGGTATTTTGATGAATACCATCCTAAAAATTTAAAGAAAAATTGCCACGTATCTTTGGTGACTACGACTTCATGCTGAAAAAATAAACACTGCCTTTTTTATTTAATGAAAATGTTTACTGAAACCTCCCATTCTGTTTGTTGCAGTGGGAAACAGAAAGATTTCTTACTTTCACTGAAAGTAAAAATGCTATAAACATTTATTTGCAGGATAATCACTAATCCTCTAAAAACAAAAAAACAGCACTAAATTAAATTTTGCGCTTTAAATAATATTGACAATTCTGTAAGTGAGATCAATTTTTAAAGTTGGCATCGAAAAGGATCCCACTTGTTTCCCTGATTTATTGACAAAAGCTTTACATACATCTCGCTTACAACAGTGAAAACAGCAATTTAATTTGACCCCAAAATTCCACAACTTCAGTAGACTCCTTGTAGTTTTTAGATAATAATTTATTCTGAATAGAGTTCCATCCAACATTGATGCAATAAGGACTGAGAATATGCTGGGAAGTCTCTCTGAACCATTTCAAGCAGCCTTTTAAGAAGCTATCCAGCAAGGAAGATTAAACATTAGCTGATTACCGACAAGTAATTAACAATGTCAACGAAACACAGAAACTGAATTAATAATAATTATATCATCAACACACTGATCATCTTGTAGAGAATCCCAGGGAAGAGGAGAGGTTAATTACTCACTGCTAGCAGAACAGCAGGAAGTCGACCGCAACCATGCCTCTGCATGGTGTTAACTGCCAGGCAGATAATTAATTAACATCATAATTGTTATGCAGACAGCATGAAAATATTGAAATATTACTTCATTTCCATTCTATTACCTACCCAACACATTCTATAACTGGAACTACAGTTATAGAAGCTAGAGATATAGAGACTGGAACTACAAAGCTTGGTTGTGACTGGACTCCTGGATCTTGTGACTTTGATGTTATTATCTATAAGAGCTCTGTACTGAACTATAGATGATTGGGTTTGGGCACAGAATAAAGAGCCAGGAGGGGTGCAGTTCTGATACAGATTTCCACTGTCTTGGCACAAGAAGTTCAGCATGAAGTTCAGTTAGATTCACAGTTAGAATCGTGAGTGGGCACATAGCTTGTGAGAGTTTGACTGTCAACACTTTCTTCCAAAGTAAAGAAAAATGAACAAATTATTTGGAAAAGCTCTCAAGTCATGTGCTTGAACCATGGCCCAAGCAAGATTTCAGGGTGAAATGGTAAAGTTACTTGCCTATTGGTCTTGCAACCCATGCTGAAATGATTTGAAGGTCATCCTACAAATCCTTTTTGTTTGGGAGCTCTCTCTGTGAGAAATGCTCTTTTTCCATCAGAACTTGTTTGGCTTGAAGCAGAAATGCCTTAGGGATATGGCCTTAGGGATAGCATACCGCAGAGATAGAAGTACTGTACACAATCCTGTTCAATCTTATCCAGAACAGACTTCTCCAACAGGGAAAAAAATTCTTTCTTTATCACCAACTTTTCCCACATGTTAAGAGCATGCATAGTCAGCTGTTCACAAAAGGAACTGTGCAATAGCAGAAGAAAAGAATAATGGTTAGGAATGATAGTTACATCATGAATGAATCCTCAGGTTTCTTATGATTTTTTTGTACATGGATTAACCTGTAATAACTATAAGAGTGTCAGACAATTTAAATAAATACTCCTATAGCTCAATCTGCATAACAGTAGAAGCTATATATGAAAATCTATAAACAAGGTCATTATGAGTTTGAAACAAGTTTTTAGAAGGAACAAACACCGCAGTAGACAAAGATTTCCGTAATACGCCTTAAGAAGAGAGTGACAACCACTCTTGTGTTCTGGTGAGTATTTGCCCTCCTTGAACAGGGGATCTAATGCCAGTGGCCTGTTTGTGACCTCTCCCATTTCGAATAAAGGCTTGCGCAGTCACTACATTATCGATCTTTAACTCGTAACCTTGACAAATACTCTGGGACTGACAAGAGCTGCAAAACACGAAACTCTTTATAATTCTGCCCAGGGTCAGGCCTAGACAGTATGCAACTAATGAGCATTTCACTGGAGGTCATGATCGCGGTATTAAATGGATACACTGAACACCTACCAAAAATATTAAAAATAGAACAGATGGTTGTTTACACTGTGGTAAAACAGGAGTAATCCTTTTGTCGATCTTCTCCAGAGCCAGTGTAGAGTGAGTCCATTAGAAGAACCAGGACCTTTATGGCCAGTTGCAATCATTTGGTACATTAGCTACCCTCACACACAAACATATCTTAAGTACAAATAAGATTTAGCTTCTCCTGAGGGCTATGAAGCTCAAAAACCACAAAGTAAGGGAAGGATGTATGTGAAATGCACAGCATTCTATTCCCTAAACAAATTACTTCACATTGAGAAGAAAGGATAGATGTATTTTATGGCAAAATATAGAAATAAAAGGATTTGACACTCTTAGCAAGAACAAACAATATTGTGCAGCTCCAACATTTCACAAACCTCAAAGTAAAACCAACATACTAATGATAGTCAATGTTAAACAGTACAAATGACAAAGGAAGTTAACAGCTCACCTGTACTACAATGTTTAGATTTATCAGAAAAGATGTTTAACTATATTCATATCTAGAAGCCCTTCCAAGCAGCTTGCATCAGTATTTTGGGAACACTGATAAGCGTCTCACTGTCCCTGTGCCACCACATCTGATGTGGTGCCAAGCTCACACACCACTCTCTTTTCTCTCTTGATAAACAACTACATGCATGTTCACATAGGAAGAATTTCTTAGAAACATAACAGTTTCCTCTGGAATATGCCATCGCATGTCCCTTTCTGTAACTTTTTCAGTCTTTCCATCATCTTTCCAGTAGGGACCAGCAAAAACTCTTTGCTGATTTCAGAGATAAAATATTCTTTTGTACATCTGTGAATGTCACCTTCTGCATCTTTTGCATTTCTGTAAGTACAACATTGCCATGACATAATACATAATGTAAATATAAAACCAGAAAATGGGAGATGGCAGCCACTTTAACCCGCATCAGTGATCCATGCAGATATACTCAATGTGGCACTTTCTCTTGATTCATTTAAATGGGCACTATGTTACTATAATGAATATTTGCATCGCAAACGATGGAGACAAGATACATTCATATGTCCCTTATCCTATAAGGCTGAAGCAGATACTCCTGAAGTGTGGTGAATTTTAGGAGTTGATGTCTGGATACTGTAATTCTTTTAAACAATACTGTTGGCTGTCTAAGGAGATATAGGAATGTTTAGTGTGCATTTTAAATGTGTTATTGCTCTGTCCCTTTGTCTTTTATATATAAATTTCCTCACAGCCCAAGGCTTGAGTAATACAGAAGTATTTTAGTCTTTCCTTCATATCTTCTTCTCCTTACATATTCTAACAGGCTGTTACTGGTACCAGTTGACCAGTTGACAGTATACATCACAAACAGAGATTGCTCATCTTTCAATTCCAAATGCATGCTAAAGCTGAGAATTATTCAGGTATGAGATTTATAAATATTCCTCTATGATGTACACATCATAGATGAAAATAATCTGGAACTATTTGGGGCTAAAGAAATTCCGTGAGCAAAACCCACATGTATCTGCTTATCTGTCTATTCTTATAAAGAATATAGTGCAGTGAAAAACATTAACTCCTTGGTGTAGTGCAAGAAGCCAAAATGACTGCTTGTGATATCAAATGTTACTCTAGAAAGACCAGTGGTCTTGCTCCTTTAGAGAACACAGATTGATCTCCCAAGAAAATGTGACCTGATCTGTGCCATGCAAGGTCAATTCTACATCATTTCCTATGAATTAGTAAAACATTTTAAAGTTTTCTTCTCATAGAAGTAGGAATGGACAAAATTAATATATTCATTTTTACCCTTCTGCTCAAACCATCTTAAGCACTGGAATAGTCTCCCCAGAGAGGTGGTTGAGTCACATCAATGGATGTGTTTAAAATCCATTTGGATGTGGTGCACAGGGACATGATTTAGCAGAGGGTTGTTAGAGTAGTATGGTTAGATTATGGTTGGACTTGATGATCTTTAAGGTCTTTTCCAACCTGAGTAATTTTATGATTCTATGATTCTATCTTTTGAAATAGCAATAAGTATTTCTGCTAAAAGTACATAGACATATTCTTTTTTCATTTGATGTAAAGTCAGTTTCTTTTGGTACATGGATCTCAACTAACACCAGTAGAATTGTCACTGTATGCCACGTAAGCTACAACAAAACCAAATGAGGGTGATTCCCCTAAAATAGTGCATTTATCTTCAGTGATCATGTACTGAACATCTCAAGTAACTTTGCAGAATTACATCAGAAGACATTGGCTACTGCAGTGAAGGTTTTGTTAATCTCAATGAAGAAAGGGTGGTCTGAAATGCAGGCTCTGGATAATTAAAATTAGAATGCTATAGATGGCTACTAGATTGCTCATTTTATATAACGAATTGAAAGCCTAATAGGAAAACTCATAATACCAGCCCTTTTAACGTTAACAATTACCATGATTAACAATGATACTCACAACTCATTTTTCATTAAAGACTATGGGCAGAGATAAGCTTGTTTATATAGACTAGCTTTTGAACCAATGAGCCATTTATCACTTAGAAAGCCATGAAAGGACAGAACAGCACCCAGCAATTAAAACTTGCAAAGTGACCTTGTGACAGTGAAAGACCCACCCTCCTCTGAAGCAACAGTAAAGCAATTGTTTTTAAATCAGTTAGAACTGGAAAGATAATTTGTTGGTTTGTTCAATCATATATCTTGGGCTTGGAGTGACTGGAGAGTACTGCTGCACGCAGAAGGGCATACAAATGCAGGTTCACTGGTGCCTGCCACAGAAGACAGAAGTGAAGTTCTAAGAGATACTGGATCTAAAGAACAATGCACAAAGAATCAATAATATTTTATATTAAAACAGCAAATAAAAAACAAGGATTCATGTAGGTGTTTTCACAGGCAAAGATGGAAGCATCCACCTGATATCCCAATCGATCTGCACTTTCTCATTCTAATTCTGGGTATGCTGACTCACTGCTGCAGCCTCTCATTTCTCCTCCAAGACTCCACTTTGGGGAAGACACAAGTCTCTTACTAACCCATCACCCCAAAATAATACAGATGGACACTGTTCCCCCAATCTTGAGATTTTTCCTAGGATCAATTAAAGCATGGTTAGAGTGAAAAAAAAGGCTTTGCCATCTTTGGATGAAGAAGCATAGAACATGAGAAGAGTACAACGACATTGGTAGGATATGCAGAGAGAAAATTAGAAATGCAAAAGCTCAGCTAGAACTTAATCTGGCCACAGCTGTCAAAGATAAAAACAGTTTTTACAAATACATTTACAACAAAAGATAGGGCTAGGAGAACCTCCATCTAGAATCTACCACTACATGTGGTAGGGAACGTTACCACCAAGGATGAGGAAAAGGCAGAGATACTCAATGCCTTATTTACACTTATCTTTAATAGCCAGAACAGTAGTAGGCCCCTGAGCCGGAAACAGGAGCTGGAATGGAGAGCAGAATAGAGCCACCTAATTCAGAAGGAAACAATCAGCAAGTTGCTACTCTACCTAAACTGTCAGATCCAGAGCTAGATGGGATCCACCCAAGGATACACAGGGAGCTCTCAGAAGTTACTGCCAAACTGTTTTTGGTCATTTATCAGCAGTCCTGGTCACCTGGAGAAGTCCCAGAGGATTTTGCAGGCTTCTCAAGGTAATGTCTGTCTTTAAAAGTCAGACCAGTTATCTTCGGGTACCCTGCTCCCCAACTAGAAGTCTTGTTCTCAAGGATGAAGTATAGGAAGTAACAGAAAAATGAAATTTCATAAATATCTCTGATGAACACTTTGAGACTTGAAGCCACTGCCATCAAAACAGATTGATGCATTAGTTCCACAAAAACAAGTTCTACTATCCCATCAGTTGTATGGTTTTTTGTTCTCTTTTTGATGTTTTAATTTAAAAAAATTAACAATTAAAATGTTTTGTTACTTACAAACATTAACTACATTATATATTTTAAGAGGGCTGCTTTGAAAATAATGCCTCCTATTTTATGACATTGGTCCAAAACTTCAGAGGTGGATGTTGGTGGTATGGCAGAAGAGGTTGAACCTTCCCACCAATACTCCATTACATGTTGTTGCTGTGCAACAGATGGCAGCAGAGGGGCAATCTGACAAAATGCCAGCTGACAGAGAAGTACATACTTAGCAAAAGTGTGTCACTGAATTCCTCCAGGGGAAAAAAGATGGCATCAATTGATATTAATTAATGCTTTCTGAATGTTTGTGGAGACCAAACAGTGGATGTGATCACAGTGAGGCGGTGGGTGGTGTAGCTGTAGCACTGTGCTACAGCAGCAGTGTGTTACCTTCACCAGAGCAGGTTTTATGAGCATGGCATGCAAGCTCTTGTTCATAGCTGATTAAAATGCAGAGTTAATGGTGGTGACTATGTTGAAAAATGGTGTTTTGTAGCTGAGAATTTGCTCTATCAGGCAGGGTAACTCTGTTCAATGTAGCTGTTGAGGCATTATTTTCTGAGCAACCTACATATATGTGGCCCAAGATAATCCTTCTTCAATCAATGCAGCCCAGGCAAGCCAAAAGGCTGGGTACCCATAGGTTAGGGAGAATAGTAAGGAAACAAATTGGCCCATCACGTCTTTTCTTCAAACAAATGGAATTTTAGGAATATGAAGACAGATTTCCAAACTCACAGTTCAGATCTGTGAAACAAATAAACAGGGATAATTTGAGTATTTTAAAGTGGAGTAGAGATAATACATGTATTTAAAAACAAACAAAAAGAAAAAAAATAGGAGGAAAGTAGCACTGTAGTAGAAGGAACAAGCCTCTCTGATGTTGGAAAATATGTAAGACATGGCCAAACTGCTCATTTCAGCTATCTGATATTTGCCAGATATTGCTTAAAGATTAACCATTTCAATCATGTGATACTAGGTCTGCACATAAAGAATCAGGGATCTCTTGGAAAGAGTCCAGCAGAGGGCCACGAAGATGGTGAAGGGCCTGGAGCATCTCTCCTATGAGGAAAGGCTGAGTGAACTGGGTCTGTTCAGCCTAGAGAAAAGAAGACTGAGAGGGGACCTGATCCAGGTCTATAAATATCTAAGGTGTGGGGGGCAGAATGGCGAGGCCGGACTCTTTTCAGTGGTGAGTGGAGACAGGACAAGGGGAAACGGCTGGAAACTGCAGCATAGGAAGTTCCGCACAAACATGCGCAAGAACTTCTTTACGGTGAGGTGACGGAGCACTGGAACAGGCTGCCCAGGGAGGTGGTGGAGTCTCCTTCTCTGGAGATGTTCAAGACCTGCCTGGATGCCGACCTGTGCGACCTACTGTAGGGAACCTGCTTTGGCAGGGGGGTTGGACTCGATGATTTCTGGAGGTCCCTTCCAACCCCTACAATTCTGTGATTCTGTGATTCTGTGATTCTGTGATTCTGTGATTCTGTGAATGCAGTACAATTTTAAGAGATTAAAGAAAAGCACAAAAATGCTCACAAGATATTCTTGCTTGCAAAAATTCAAATAATCATTGAAAAAGGAAATAAACACTGAAATCTTACCACTACAGCCTTATGGAAACTAACAGGAAAAGAAAAAATAGAAGCTTTGCGAAATGACTGATTTGAAAGATATTATATTTATGTGCTCAGCTTGGCTTTAATTCACACTCCGGAGCTACCCAGGATTTTTATTAATCAAATTAATTTACTATTCAATTAAAAAGCAAAAACAAATGTGAAAGCTCTATAGCAGCTACATCAGTAATGCACATGCTCATGTATGCATGCACATCCCCTTCTCAGTTTAAAAAGCAATGAACTATCTGTTCACAGGTAACATGTGTATTAAGAAATTTTCTTCATTTACTTTGGAAAGAAGTTAGATGTAAGAAATTTGTTTAGTGGAAGAATGAGAGGAAATCAGAACACAGCTTTCAAGAATGGAGATAACAGTATGTGCCTTTTTCACGCTGCTCAGTTCTCTCAGTATTAATTGAGTCAGGATGATGTGATTCTGAGCAGTGAGCACAAGCTAACTAAACATAATTAACGTACACTATTTATCCTCAGCTTCTCCCGTCATTGTGCTTTTCCACCAACAGAAGGTAACACCTACAATTGATTAATAATGCATAGATCCTTCCATCCCAGACCATCTTTTGCAAATACCAGCAAAATTTGTGAAAGGGTTACCATGGGCTAGAGGGCAGGGAAAACTGGTATCAGATGTTTGTGGAGCCAGGGCTACAGCAATGGTGGTAGCAAATCTATCATGAGCCATGTTCTGATGCTTGGACATTAGCTAGGATACTTTCATGCTCCCTGCTGCTGCTACAGGTCTGGTAAAAGTGGTTTCCATATCATTTCCCACAACAAATACAACTCCACAGTGTGCTGATGGCAAACTCCTTTCCATCACTGCCTGTCTCATGAGGGACAGATGGTCTCCCTCCTTCTGAGCAGACATCGTATATATTTGATCTCTGTTACAATCCCAGGTTATTGAAATATACATATAGTATAGTAGCAGTGTACGTATACACACACACATACAAATTTAAGTCTGAACACTGTTTTCAAGTAGGAGTTGCTTCTGCCAAACAGTATTATCCATCCTAGTCAGCAGACGATGCATGGTCCAGTACTGTATACTTCGCACAAAACCCAACTCAATCCCTGTGAGGACATAGCATATTTGTGCGGGCAAACCTTGATGATCAACCAAGTCTCCTTCTTGGAGGAGGGATAGGGAATCATTCAGGTTGTGGGGACTGAAGTAGATGAATTAATAATAATCCTGGCCTTCCTCTAATGCAACTGCTGGTCCAATCAGAGCCACAGCCTTTTAGGCCAATTTTATCACTTATAGTCTCTTAAGTTATAGCCTCTTATCTCACAGGTGCACTTGCGCTAAGTCTTCCCAGTAACAGCTAATTTTAAAAGCCCATGACTGCTAGGTGAGGTCTGCAGTCTTAATTCCAGAGCTGTGAGTTACAACTAATACCAATAAAGAAACTGAAATAATCATAAACTCACCCTGAGAGCAAAATCTGACAGAGCAGATTCCTCTTGAAGACAAAGTCAGAGGAGGAGGAAGTGGAAAAAAATGTCTAGTTTGAGTTTGTTTTTGGATAGAAGCTTGCAAGACTGGTTTGGTAAATCAGAGCTACGGAGAGGTAAGATGGGAATTTAATCATGATTGACACATAAATGACAGTCTCATTATGGAAAAGTGACACATCATCTTAACTCATGTATCATGTCATACCAACAATACTAGATCCACTCTGAATATATGTATTTATGCAAATAACATTGGAAAATGTTACTAACGTAGAAAGTTTTCATAAGAGTGAGTTTTCAGAAGGAGATTTCCTGATACTTGTCTACATCTCACTGATTAAAAAGCTCACAGAGCTTTTAGGATCCAGATAACACAATAACAGAATAATTTTGCCTGGAAGGGAATTTTGGAGGTCACCTGGTGCAACAGCTTGCTCAAAGCAGTGCTCTCTGAAATTTGAGCAGGCTGCTCAAGAGCTTGTCTGGGGTGTTTCTGAGTATTCCTAAGGACAGACACTCGCCATCTTCTTTGATCATCATGGTTATGAATCTCCATATATCTCATCGGAATTTTCCTTGCTACACCTTGTGACCAATTTCTTTCATGCTTTCCATCACCACCCCTGAAAGAGAGTCTGGATCTGTCTTCATAACCTTCATTAGCTAAAAGCAGCAATACTAGCCCTGCTCAGCCCTCTTTTCTCCCAGCTGAACAAATCTACCTTTCTCACCTAGAACATGCTCTAGAAGACCCATGAGCTTGCTGAATATGTTCAGCATAACAGCAGCTCGTATACCTCAGCCCAAAATAAGTTTCTTAGAATCACAGAGTCCTTAGTGATGGAAGGAGATTTTAAAGATCCTCTAGTCCAACTCCCCTGCAGGGAACAAAGACAAGAACAGCTAAATCAAACTACAAAGAATGACCACACAAAGCACAAGAAACATTCAACTGTCCAGTTTCTGCTCTGAATGCTACTGAATACTGAATGTTACACTAAATTATTATTAATAATTTAGTTGTAATAAGCTTACAATAAAATATTCAAATTGTTCATTTGGGGAAGGCCCCAAATACCCTACTCTTAAGCCTGAGTATCAAACCTTGGAGTAAACATTGCAATCGTAAGGTACCAAAACAGTTGAACTCCATTTTCTCCAGTTCCAGCACAGCTCAGTAACTACAACTACCAACAGAGAGAAAGAAGAAACAAATTAAGGGCATACATTTGTTGAAGCTTTTCAGTCCAAAGAAATACCATTTTTCCAACTGTGTAGTTATTTTCTTGAGATAATTTTTTCTGAATTGTGAACGGATAGTAAAAAGTCAATTTCATATTTTTTTATTAAGAAATAGATGAAGAGAAAAGAAAGGCAAAGAAAGGGCAAAGAAAGACAAGACAAATTGAGAGAACATCCAAGAAAAGAACCAGTATGGTTTGGATACTGCATATATGCACAGACATTTACACTGTAAATATATGTACTGTAAATATATGTATATACACATGTGAATGATACCTTACAGCTATGAAGCTAAGACAATGCATGTGAAGATAGGATACACTTTAAAATTGCAAACCTAAAGCTTCCAGGTTTCATTTACCTACATCTCCTTATTTGTGATTTATTCCCAAAGACTAAATTAAGTTTTTAAGTAAACAGTTGCACTGTAACGAGCTAATCTGGGAACTATGTAACCCATTTCTCATTCTTAGAGATAGGGAAAATATTCAATTAGTATTCTGTCCATGTTAATTTTTAATTTAAAGCCTTTAACCAAAGTACAATGGACTTTTGACATATAAATATTAAAAATTAAATTTCCTGAGTTCATTATCTGATAATTAGAACTAAATAACATCTTAACTGAGAGACAAACCCCACGCAAAGCAAGTCAGTTCCATTTAAGATTCCATTAGAAAAGTGTTTGAGCTAGTATGTAATGGACCATAAAATTTAATTTGGAAATGATATTACCAAAAATGATGGAATGATACCACTCACAAAAGGACATGTAGGCAGCCCTCATCTTTTCATTTGGCATGATGTTCTTCTATTGATTGTGCAGAATTAGAAAGGAATTACTTAATATACCACAGAATAACATATGTAGGTTTTTTTTCCTTTTCTCCAGCTCCTTGGTATTTAAAAGTCAGAATTGACCAGTGTAGCTCCATGTAATTACAAAGATTTCCTTATCTTAGCCTATTTGCTGAAGTCATCCTAAAGAAAGGGTCCCCTAATCCATTGGCTGTCTCATATCTCATTTACATTGTTGGTAATCCCCATCCTATCTCAGCATTTAGGTAATGACTTTGGGATTAAATTGCACTTCTTGCAATTCTTTACTTTCAAATCTCTACAACATATCAGCGGGGCCCGGCTGAATAGGGCTGTCAGAGGCCTGGTAATGCAGCTGGGGAGGTAAGGCCTCTGACTTTAAAGTGAAATTAACTTTCTTCATAAAAGGGTTTAAGAAAAGAAAACCCTGACTCCGTGTTGCAAAGCATTTTAGGATGTTATTAAAAGATGCCAGGATTAAGTTATATTAAGCTTTCTGAACCAGTTAATTTAGGTACTTTGGTTGCATTTATAGCTAAGGTAGTTTTAGTAAGTCATTTTGAGATAGCTATCAATCTGAAAAACCTGAAGTATCAACTGTCTCAAATTTTGCCTTAAATTCTGGCAATGACTGTTCTGAACAATTAGGATCACATCTTGTAATTTAATTTACCACATTCAGTGAGCAAAAAACTGCTGCTTGTTATAGCCTTGTATCATAAATTAAAATAATTAATTGAAAAATTAACTTAGGCCCAAATTCAACAAGATTCATAAATGCATTACTTATTTTCAGATAGTAAACAATTTTATTCAAGTCAAGAAGAAGCATAATATTTAAAAGCCTTCCTAAACTGGCGCTTAAATTAGAAATATCCTGTGAAAGAGCTCTTTTTTATCCACTGCAAACAAAGCCAATATAGTTTTGTAAAAATACATGTATATGTTGATGAAAGAAAACTAAATTATATAAATCGTTACGGCTATGATCCAGGTATGAATAGAAATGTGTCATATACAGATAATGCTGCACGACATTCTCCATAGAAAGGTGGATTTATTTGCTTACGTTATTAAGTTCTTCAGCTGCTTTTCTTTCAACACTTGATCTTTTAAAGTTAAACTGCTTCCAAAACTGGAAGAACATTTTCTTTTGACAGATTAAGGGCATTATTTCAACTAGTTGACAAACGTGCTACATATCAAATTAAATCTTGTTTAGCAGGTGAATCATGGTGGCATAGAGAATGCCACTTGACGTTATGAAAAGCAGATCAAGTAACCAAATAAAAGTCACATAAGGGACCTACATTCATACACGCTCCATAGCTTGGCATCTGTATCCTGCAAAGAATTTCTCTGCACTGAAGTCAGGACCATCAGACACATGTCCTGTTCTCCCCTCATGAAGCTACCATCTCAGAAGAAGCTCACTGGAAAAGATATCTGGCTGACACCTATGGCCACCTTTTTAATTTATTATCTTTTGTCTCAATCAGCATTTTTGTCTCTTTGGTGTTCCTCAATTTGGGTGGTTCCACACCTCATCTATCATACAGCTAGTGAGGAGAGGAGACAACCTAGATCAAATGCAGAGGAGCAAGCTAAAATGGAGTTGTACAGGTGGGTGTTTTTTGATGCTAGGGTTTGGTTGCCTACGTATGGGTGCATGGCACCACTAAAGATCCCAAAAAGATAACCAAGGCCTCTTCGTGGCAACAGAAACTGGGGGGGTGGAGGGGGATTATTTTCTTCCAAATAAGCCACTGTAGGTATGGCATCATAAGGCACCTTAAATCACATTTTGTAGCTATTTATGAGCAACTGAATGATGCCTCCTGCTTGGTAAGAGCAATAAAAGAGTTTGTGGACTAAGACATGAAAAAGAATAGCCTTGAAACACTGGGAAGGTATCAGTAAGAACAAGAGATGAAAGGCCCTTCCCCCAGTCTTCAAATCATCTCTTTAGCATACTGTCTTCAAATCTGCATAGGAATCACAGATGTTTTTTTTAAAACCACTTCTCTGAGTATGAAATCAAATGTTTACATTACCCTGTGTATCTCAGAGGCCGCATTAACAAACAGTACAGGCAATTACTAAGCAGCGATGTGCCACCAGGACAAAGAAGAAAGGTTAGGAAAGGAATTTAATTGGAAACCTTTCTGGCAGAAATAATTAAACTTATCCTTGTTTACAGTCATGGTACTTTTACAACAGTCTGTACTGCCTGTGTTAAGAGGACTCTGAAACAGGGAAGAATCACAGATTCACTGCTGTAAACAAGGCCGAATAGCCCCCATCCCACAGAGCCCCCAGCCCAGCAATGTGGTAGTTTAATCCTCTGCACTTATAAGGAGCTGGAATAAGCTATGCAAAAGAAATCATGCCTTCCCTGCAATGCCATCATTTATTCAGAAAAGAGAGAGGCCTTGCCATCTTCCCATCCCTGTTCGTATAAGGGCTACGTACACCAGAGGAAGGTAGTTACTCACTTTGAAGGGAAGCTGCATGGTCTAATGGTTACCAGAATCTGCAGTTGTAGATCAGGAGTTGAGCAAGACACTGAGAGCAAAATTATCAGACCACTGGTGGTGTGCAAGTGGAATGCAAGATCATTAATGCTAAGTTAACTTTGTGCTTTCAAGACATCAAAGATATGTGAACATCAACTATTCATATAAAACAATTTGAGGTTTTTATCTTTAGTCGTTTTTCAAAGAGCATCTTCTTTAACTCACACAAAGATTGTTTCCCATTGTGAAATAAAGGAAGTAGAAAGCCTACCTTATTGGCTGTCTTAAAGCCAGGTTCATATATGTTTGCAAGATCATCAAATATTTTGACGTGATGTGCAAATGTTTCACAAATATTAGAAAGCCCGTTCTTCAAAGATATACCTATAAAAATACACAAAGGCAACTATAGTTTCTACTAGAAACCACGTAGACAGGCAAAAAACATCAACCACACAACAGCTCAAGTGTGCTACCCTATGAGAGGTTAGCCCATTTCATGCATCTCCTCGCAGCCTTTTTCATATGCTTGGCTGTGCAGTTCAGCTTGGTTATATCCAATGATGAGTGATAATTGGAAGCCCTCCTCCTGCCATTCTCCAGAATAATACGGAAATTAATTCTTGTACACTGCACATTGCATAAACCAAGTGAAGTTGACCCTATCAATTTACATACACTATACAGGCCTGCTATCACACTCCAGCCAGCAAACAGCTTCTCTTATCTAGGAAAGACCCTCATTTGTTATTCCTTGCTGAATACACCCACTTCCATTATTTCTGTAATTCTGTGCAATAATAGACCTTACCCTAATGAAACCCGCATTATGAGAAGGTTATAGTCCTGACCCAAAGACGATTAGCTCTGTGCTCTCTTATTGCTACATATGTAATTGTATAATTGATTTTAAAATTTACTTTTGTGTCCCCAAACCATAAAGTGAGCAGCCCATTAAGCGGGAGAAGTATAATTAATATATCTATTAAAGTGGGGGAGTATATTATCAATTGTAAGATTATGTGGATAAGTGAACACATAAAATCAGGAATAAATATAAAAGTTGCATATTTTCAGTGCACAATAAGAACTCTGCAAGATGTACCTAACAGGTAAAAGTCCAATTTCATACACAAAGCCCCAAAGCTAAGCAGGTGGAGAGAGATTCTACTAGCCTGAGCCTCTGAGAGTCCATCCCAGCGAAGCCACCTTTTCAACCTCCTTATGTGTGCCTTGACTATGCACCTAACACAGCATAGTTCCTCTGAATCAACAGATAGAATTTACTGAAATAAATAAGAACATACATAACTAGCACCATAAGTCTTTTAACTCAAAAGAATTTTGCCCTCATTTATGCCTCCTCCTTACTATTGATTCAGTCAGCTGACAGTTCCCATCACCTAAAGTGATCTGAGGCACACAGATCCCTGCATCATTTTAGGCACTGAAGCAAATTATATTCTCAGTTCAAGCACTGTACTGCATTAAAGACTCTGCAAGTATACACATACACGTGTGCATGTTCATATAGCATGAAATCTGAGATTCCACCATGCAGTAGTCTCTATAATCACTTGCAAAGTAGCAGCTTAGACTAGACTGAGGTCTTCTAAAGCCTGGTTAGGTTTTGCTCTAAGAGCTAACACAGTAGCAGGAAAGAGGAACCCAGCAGTAGGAACCATCACAGCTTCCTGCATTCCCTCTGTATCAGCAACCTAGCACCTCACATCTGAAATGCTGTAGCAAAACGAGGCCCTCTGCAGCAGGGGTTCATTTTCTGCAGCTAAAACATAAGCATCTATGCTGTCTCAGATATCCTGTGTGCTCTCCAGATGCTGTTATGAATGGGTGCTGGTGTCTCACAGGTTTTGTATCACAGCTAGCAGGTTCCTAGGGCTTTCCTGAGGCTGCCTGAAATAGCTCCAGTACTTGGGGTCAGCTGTGTCAAGACTTGAGCGAATTTCTGACAAAAGCAGTGAGCTTCTGTGAAGGAAGTTATTGGCTCTGAGGGTGACATTGATCTCATCAGAGGTGGGAATGCACTGTGTGTACTCAGTCTGCACTTAGCCTGCTCTGGAGACAGAGACCATTCCAATAAATCTCAATGCCCAACACCTAGAAAAGAAAACTTGTGCTTCTTAAATCAATGGGATTGCTTCCAGTAATTTCTGCCTCACTTGGTTCTGGTTTAAATATATATTTAGGAACCAGGGTTTTTCCCCATCTTTAGACAAGTTGGTATTCCTACTCAGGATTAGTAATTATCAGAGAACCATTTTAAATGGACATGCCTCTACTGAATTGGATTTGTGAGATAAGTTAAGGAAAAGGCAGTTGTGTAATTTGCACACAAAGTGGTTGGAATTGATCTAAAACAAACCTTTAACTTTCAAACTGGTTTAAATGGGGAAAAGACCATTGGATAATTACATCATTTAACACATTGATTGTCTAAAAGTCAATTCTAATGATTTCAGAAATAGAGGGCATTGTGCTACCCTCATTTTTAAGGAAAGATTTTTGTTCAGAGTAGAGGGGTAAATGGTGAATTTTTTAAAAGAGACAATATGGAAGAGCTGAAGAAAACAAAAGTTTCATTATGCCAAACAAGGCTTATTTCACAAAAGCTAAAAAAATCAATGGGACACTATTAAATTGGGTACGTATTCCTTTCCAGTACAACAGAATAAAAGTAACTTAAGTGATCAGTGTATATACAGAATACATAATTAAAAAAGTAGTTTGTATCATTAGTCTGACGACATCTACATTTACTTATAATTTATGCATCCTCTCTGTTACATTTGATTATTTCAACCGTTAATTAAAAGGTGCAGCACTCAAAACCCTGAGATTAAATTTTCCCATCTTTTTCTCAGTTCTTCTACAATAAAGTATTTTTCTACCAACAAGAATACAATGTGTGAAAGTGTCACACGGACATTAACAATCATATTTAATATTTATGTACAACTTCACTGGTGGGGAAACTCTCTTCCTTTTATTCATATGGATACAGTGAAGTGGATACTTTGCGTGCAAAACAAAAAACTGAATTATAGCCCCAGACCTCAAGACATTTAGAACACTGTAATAGAAGTTGCATTTGTCTAGCTGAGGGAAGGTTCTCAAATCAGTTTAGTCATATCACCAAAAATCTACATGGACAATCTTAAATCAGTTTGAATCATGGAATCATAGAATCACTAAAGTCGAAAAAGACCTCTAAGATCATCCAGTCCAACCATCCACCTATCACCAATATTACCCCACTAAAGCCATGTCCTTTAGTACAACATCTAAAATGCTTCTTGAATACTTCCAGGGACAGTGACTCAACCACCTCCCTGGGTTGCCCATTCCAGTGCCTGACTACTCTTTAGAGGAAAAATTTTTTCCTAATATCCAACCTGAATCTGCCCTGCCACAACTTGAGGCCATTCCCTCCAGTCCTGTCACTAGTTACATGGGAGAAGAGGCCAACACTCACCTTGTCACAACCTCCCTTCAGGTAGCTATAGAGAGTAACAAGGTCTCCCCTGAGCCTCATCCAGACTGAAGATGCCCAGCTCCCTTAGTTGCTCCTCATAAGATTTGTGCTCCAGACCCCCCACCAGCTTCATTGCCCATCTCTGGACATTCTCCAGGGCCTTGATATCTTTCTTGTAGTGAGGGACCCAAAACAGAACACAGTACTCAAAGTGCAGCCTCGCCAGAGATGAGTACAGGGGACGATCACTTCCCTGCTCCTGCTGGTAACACTATTTCTGATACAAGATACAGGATGCCATTGGACTTCTTGGCTGCCTGGGCACACTGCTGCCTTATGTTTAGCCAAGCATCAGCCAACACCCCAGAATCCTTTTCCTCCATGCAGCTTTCAAGCCACTTTGCCCCACGCCTATAGCGTTGCATGGGATTCTTGTGGCCAAAGCGCAGGACTCGGCCCTTAGTCTAGCTGGACTTAATCCCATTGGTCTCAGCCATGCAATCTAGCCTGTCCAAATCCCTCTGAAGGGTCTTCCTACCCCCAGGCAGATCAACATTTTCTCCCAACTGGGTATCACCTGCAAATACTAATGATGCCTTCGATCCCCTTGACCAGATCATCAATAAAGATATTAGACAGGACAGGCCCCAACACTGACCCCTGGGGAGCACCACTCATGACTGGTCACCAGCTAGATTTAACTGCATTCATCATCGTCCTTTGGGCCCAGCCATTCAGCCAGTTTTTCACCTAACAAAGAACACACCTTTCCAAGCCATAAACTGCCATCTTCTCCAGGAGAATGCTGTGGGAAACAGTATCAAAGGCTTTGCTGAAGTCTTAGTAGACTACATCAACAGATTATCTCTCATCTACCAGGCTGGTCAGTCTCCCATAGAAGGAGATCAGGTTTGTCAAGAAGGACCCGCCTTTCGTGAATCCATGCTGCTAAGTCTGATCCCCCAGTTGTCCCTCACATGCCATATGATCACTCAAGATAATCTGTTCCATAATATTCCTGGGCACTGAGGTCAGGCTGACAGGCCAGTATTTCTCCAAGTCCTCCTCCTTATGATCCTTCTTGCATATGGGAGTCACATTGGCAAGCCTTTAATACTCTGGGACCTCTCCAGTTGACCAGAACTGCTGATAAATGGTCAAAAACAGCTTGGCAATCACTTCTGACTGCTCCCTCTGTATCCTTGGGTGGATTCCATCTGGCCCCAGGGACTAGTGACAGCCCAGGTGAAGTAACAAGTTGCTAACTGCTTCCTCCTGACTCAGGAGGTGTTATTCTGCTCTCCATCTTGAGCTTCCAGGTCAAGCATAGAGCACCTCAAGGAAAATTGATCTGACTTTTAAAGAAAGATGTAAAGAAGGCATTAAGAACTTCAGCCTTTTCCTTATCCTCAGTGGTCATGCTCCTCACCACATCCAGTAAAGGATGGAGATTCTTGTTAGTCCTCCTCTTACTGTTCATATATTTGTGAAAAAGTTTATTGTTCTCCTTTATTGCAGTGGCCAGGTTGAGTTCAAGCTCGGCTTTTGCTTTTCTAATTTTCTCCCTGCATATCCTAGCAATTTCTTTGTACTCTCCCTGAGTTGCCCGTCCTTTCTTGAACAGGATGTAGACTCCTTTTTCTCCTGGAGCCTCAGAAAAAGTTCCACATTCATCCACACTGGTATTCTTCCCTGCCAGCTCATCTTATGGCACAGGGGAACAGCCTGCTCCTGTACCTCTAATACTTCCTTCTTGAAGAGCATCCATTCTTTCTGGACCCCTTTTTCATTCCCAGCCCCAGGCTTAACAACATTGAAATACTAACAGAGAGAGCCACACCACTACCCTTCCTTCCTTGCCTTACCCTTCTGAAGAACTTACAGGCATCCACAGCAGCACTCCAGTTGTGAAAGAGAGCTACCATATTTCAGTAATAGCAGCTAAGCCATAGTTTTCCTGCTGGCTTCCAGGATGGCTTCCAGCTCCTCTAGTTTGCTTCCCATGCTGTGTGCACTGATCTAGATGTACTTTAACTGAGCCTGCTTTATTTCAGTTCAGATTAATTCAGAAATAAATTCATTTAAGCTGAAACAATGTACACAGGGCTTACATTTATATGACAGTATGTACAAAGACATTTGCAACAGTTTAAACAAATCAATGTAGAAAGTAACTTCAGATTCTACATACAATTAGAGCACTTCACCAGTACAGAAACACTAACAGCTCGGTCCTTCCAACGTAGTTGTAAGAATACCAGAGGAATTTTATTTCCAAATATTACAGTAATTTTATTACCACTCACTAATAATTGATGCCAGCTTACGTTCGGTTTTTCTCGTGTACTAATTTATGTATATTTGGTTAGGTTTGCCTAGGCTGCATACCTCAAATACTGATGGGCAAACCTCATCACACAAAAATCATGAAAGTCTACATGGTAGATTTGGCCTTACACTCATGTGACATGTAAAACCAAAAAGATATCTGCTTTTATTCCCCTTGTAAGGTCCCTAAGAACTGTCAAAAAATTCTGGAGATGAAATTCAAGACATTGGACAGCATAACACAGATGAAAAGTTTAAGGAATAAGAGGTTGACACAAATATTAATTCTGGAAGGAATTCAGAACCTGACTAGCCAATTTTAGAAGTATTACTGCATTTAAAGTTCAGAAACACTGTATTTCTCAAATGCCTTTAAGGCATTGTGAAGTTTGAGTTTCCCTTAAGCTGAGTCTGATCTATGTGGATAATGGATGTTTCATACAAAAGTGGAAATGAGCACTGCAGATTTGCAGCTTCCAGTGGTCACACAGTCTTCTCAGAACATGTGTATCAGTAATTCACTGGTGGACAAGATTCTCCCAGTCTTTCTTGGATGAAATAGCACCCTATTACAAGAACAGGAGCAATGACATCAGTGAAATCCATAGCACACAGGTCTTTCTAGGAATAAAAAGGAACATGTGACCTTGGATTGTTTTTCTGCTAGGATGGCAGGTTTTTTGCAGCCCAAATATGTGCCGTTCACTGAGGGGAAAAATGAGTCTTCACAACCTACATCCTCTCTATGTCTATACACATTCAGACAAGCAGCCAGGTATTACCAAACTGACATGAATGCCTGCAGGCAATAGAAGTAGCTGCTTTGAATCAGGGAAGGGTTTCTCAGAGTTTGGTTAGACATTAATGTCTTTAGGTACTGGAAATAAGAAATAAATAAAAAATTTCACTTTGTACTTTCAGAACATGAACTTATCATGCTTCATGCTTTCTTTTGAATTGAATTAAGGCCCTGTCAAAAATTCAGTTCTCTTGATAGAAAATGAATCAAAGTTGTCCATTTCTACTTTGGCAGTGAGATCTGACCACACTGAAGCAATCACACACACACACACACACACACACACACACAAATAGAAAGGAAGTAGGAGATTCTCTTCTTCACTTCTTAAACTCTTATCTCTCCTTTTGTTCACCTCTCTACCACATATGTAAGTGTGAGGGTTTCCATTGCTCTGACAATATAGGCATTAGGCATCTGATGCAGAAACTAACTTCCCTGTTGCTCACCTTGCCAAGTTATTTGTTTAATGCAAAAATAAGAAAAATAAATTTAGCTCTTCGAAAAATATCTGCAAGGATATTATATACTGCAAGGAAGTCTGATGAGGCACAATAGAAAACAGGGAAGATGTGCATACAATAAAAACTCTATGGATTTCCTGGATAAACAGTATAGAAAATTAACTCTTGTGACATTCTTTGCAATGGCCAATAGTACTACTGTCCCATGCCACTAAAAATCTTCCTTTACTGCAGGTTCATTGCCATTTTCAAGGGAGCATATCAGTGTGAGGATCTTTACCGAAGAAGTGGGTGGAGAAATGTGACATGCTCTGTGCTCAGCTATTGCTTGTAAGGGTCAAGGGCTTTACTCAAAGGTACTAACTGTTCTTCACATTTCAGAGAACATCACTCAAACTGTACAAAAGAAAAAAAAAGACAGTGAACCATTTTTCCAGATGGAGCTCAGGATCACAGATGAGATTATTGATAAGATCTTTGAAAAAGCTTTCCATCATAAAACATAGAAGTTCATGTGAAAAAAAAAAAGAAACACCTAAACATATTATGGTATAATACACTTAAGACCTACAAGACATTCAGAGAGCAGTATTTTGGTGTTCTTGGCCATTAGCAACTGGAAAGCCTTTTCCAGGGATGAGGCAGCAGCAGCAGCAGGAAATTTCAATGAGTTCGAGTCTCTGCAGTAGCTTACAGGTGCCTAGTACTGACCTTCAGGTTTTTACTACTTCGACCACCTGCAAACCTTACTAGTTCAGCTTTCCTCTGCAAGTTTTAGAAGTGCACACACCCACAATTTACACCATTTTATAAAATAAGAAGACATTTACCCATGTTCTCCCTAGCTCACTTCAATCTGGAGAATTCAAGCAGTGTGGCAGGGAAGCATGTATTGATGCTGCAGCCATATTCTATCAACACTGAAATACCAGTAGGAAACATATTTGCAGAAATGACAGCTCTATCTGAATACTGACAGATCTTGTCTCATGGACGTGGCCAATGAAACAATCAAACAGAAAGGAAAAGGGGTAAGTTGTAAAGCAACACAGAACAAATACAAAATGCTATAGAGAAGGTATTATCCTTTTTGTACCAAATAACAAATGGAGACCGCAGAAATTTTGCATTCTTCATCTTATCAACATGGAAAAATACAGGCAACCACAGCTATTATACATAATGTTAAAGGAAGGCAAGAAGACATATAGTCATTCTGAAATTCATCAGATAACTTCAACAAATCACTTATAAAAATATTTTTAAAAGTGAGTTTTTTGGGAACTGTTCCTTTTGCTTGCTAAGACATAGAAAACAATATGTATGGCATAGACCCTGATGCTTAATCATGTAGACAAATCCAAGGAAGACTATTCTGTTTAAAAGTTATGGTTGCAGCTTGCTAATGCATTTTTAGAAGTTAATTTATTACAAAATGTCCCATCAAACCATATCATGAAAAAGATGGTGAAGCATGCATATTGCTCAGTAACCAAAATGGTTACAAAGAATTTGGAAAGCCGAGTTATTTAGGAAGAACTAAATTGTTTTATCACCAAAAATGTTGTGATGGTACTATGATGGAATTCTCCTATCAATGCTTGGCCATTAATTACTTCTAACAGCAGTTATATGGTAGTACTGCTTCAGGCCATAAGAAAACCCAGACACATAATTTTAATTAGTTTAACACATGCTAACTGTGCAAGCTTGATAATCTCAAAGTATTTTTTTTTGCCATGAATAACATAGATAATTGTACCTGGCCTGCCATGGGTTGATGTGTCCCTGCCATTCTGAATGCAGAGATCTTTCTCAGGCCTATCCATGGAGATGCTTCTCTCTTAGCAAAGAAGGATAAGAAAAACAGCAAGAAATGTTTAGGAGAGGAAGAGAAGAAAAGGGAAAATACATCTCAGTTATTCCAACCTGGGGCCCAACTTGGTCTAAAATACACTTGCTCTTTTTGGAGTCTGCATTGAAGGATTCATGCAATCCCTGCAGCAGCTGGCTGTAGCCAGGTTCTTCAGAATGTGCCCATGATCTAACACTCAGACCACCAGAAGGTATCAACAAGTTGTATATATAACAAGTTAGACATTCAATGTGGGCATTACTGGTGAATTACAGTATCCTGAAAAATCTACAAAATTAGGAACCATCATAGGCAAAGTTCAAACCCACAAAGATGCACAGAAAAGCATTTAACAAGTCTGTAACAGGCAAAATTCAGAGGAAGGAGAAGGACGGATGAACAGGGTACTAGAGAATGCTGAAAATAATTACATCCTACATTGATTTCATCATCGAAGAGCTAAGATTTATTTTGGACTACAATTAAATCAACTCAAAACATCAAGTCAACAAATGAAATTGCTGAAAAGCATGAAACACAGAACTTGTGCACCGCAAATTCCACTGTTGTTTTTGGCGCATGAACTGAAGGAAATCAAACTGTTGAAGTGCTTTACTACTATCAAGAAAATACACGTTAAGAACAATTACTAACATTTAACAAATATCATTAACAAATGATATAAGAAAGAAACACAGACTTCCTCTAAATAACGTACCTCTCAAGTTTGTTTTTGAAGGCAATCCCAATACCTGTTTGCATTCCCTGAGAAAGCTCCTGAAACAGTAGCTGCTGGAGCACTGACAAACTTAAAGCAGTTCCTGATAAGGAACAGCAGACAGGATCACTTGGTTTCCAGCTCTCAGTACTTGTTGCTGGGTAGGCTGAAAGAAGCCATTCGCTGCTTCATGCCCAAAACATCACTCTGATAAATGCAGTTCAGTATTAGATTCTCATGCTTGACTAAGTTATTGCAAATCAAGCCCTAGAAGCTTCAAAGTACAAACATTATTAGATAGGTAAGGATAAAGCACACACACAAAAAGAACACTGCACTGTTCCTTTCTAGAAACACCTTTGCCACTTCTCTCTGATAGACAACCTAAGTATCACAAACCTATTCTTTGGCTCCATCATTTAATCCTGGTTGTGGAGTTCCAGATCAGACCGAGGAGCACCTGATGTGCACTTGTACACCTGAGTAGTCACAGCAGGGTTAAGGAAAGCCTCCCAGCCCCCCAGTGAGGGTAATACATTGCCCAGCCCTGCAAGATGCTCATGGTATTCTGGTATATGCTGGTGTACAGTTAGAGTAATGTTTCTCACAAAGAGGTTTGCTAAGAGCTTGAGCAAATGATTACAAACACATTTTCATTCAGAACTCAGTGTTCCTAAAAACAGAAGCCAAAGAAAGTATTTATTATTATTTAGTAGCTACTTTCTGCAATGTACCTTCCCTCACTTTTTGTTTGCCAGCTCTTTGAAAGCAATTGTGCAGTTCAGGGGCAATTCCCCCACCTCTTCCTGCCCCCCTCCCTCCAGGGCTTGCATATGCTCGACATTACTTGCAAAACTGACTAACAGGGTGTTCACTTTTACCAGGCCATTAATTGATAACACTTAATTAATCTGCCGTGTGAGAGATCAAATGAAGATTGTGTCCCACAACCAGCAACATATATTGACTTTGTTATTCCAATTATGTGTCTGACCAGAACAACCCTTTAGTATAAGACTTAACCTTTGAATCACCCTCAGTGCAGAACTAGATCAGCTGCTAGGGATCTGACCTGAAAAAGACCTTGACACCACCCAAGCTCGAAAATGTTCCACCTTGTGCCTGTCATCACCAGTGTTTCTGTTGTTGTTTGTAATTAGGATTGTGTGCTGGACACGATTCTCCCATAAGAGGCCGATAATTAATAGGAAGCTCTGATTAGAATCCACTGTTTCACGTTGGCACACACTTTTTTTAATTTATATTTTGGTTTTCTGTTTGTTTTTTTTTTTTTCTTTTCTTTGAAGAATGTCCAGAAAAGAGCAATTAGTTTCAGTAGCAATTGGGTAAGCGCAGCAAAGAGAGCAAATTGCCTTTAGCCGACAATTTATAAACCAGCTGTGGATTTCCAAGTCAGTTTTTATTTTTGTTTCTCCGGATTATCTTCTATTAAATTGATGGGCAACATCATCAGAGAGAGTTTTAGTGTAATTTACTATTTAAAAAAAATTAAAAATATATCCATCAGTTTTCCTATGGTTTTCTTCAAGGAGTGTGAACAGCAGCACCATAAACAAGAGTAGCAACTGACTTTCTTTATGTGCTAATTCTGCTACTTAAAATCCATGTTTCCTCTTCCACGGAAATCAGTATAAAATCTGGAGCAGACATACTCAAAAATGCAGCAAATCTTAACTAACATCCCCCTGCCATAAACATCACATACCATTTTGTCAGACATGGGTCTGGCCACGATATGGACGGTTATTTTATGGTGCAATTTGCTTGTAATGCACCATTTTTCCAATAACACCCTTTCCAAACAGAGGTGGAGAACAGTGTATAAATGTGACAGTGAAATGCACAAAGCAAAAAAGATGAATTCTTCAGAAATGAAATCAAAATACAGTCATGTTTATATTGAAAGAAATTATTTTAAGCCAACCTCATCTTTTGAGTATTGAGCTTAGCAACACTACTAGCTGTCACAGGAGGAAAGAAAAGTAGACTTTTCTTTAGCTCAGAATCACACATGAATAACAAAGAACTTGGAGGATGAGACCGTTTCAGAACCTTCATCTATTCTAGTATGACAATCTAGTACAAAGAAAAACTGCTCTTGGTTCTGACTTCACGGATTAAAACCTCTGAAGTAGCTCCAAAAACAGGTAACACCAAAGAATGTAATAGAGAGCTATCAGTTTAAACTTCCTTTAAGAGAGCAAAGCATCAATCTTCTCTATCAGCAAATAAAAACATGGCATGCTAACACCCACTTTGTTGTTTACATTGCCAGCTTTTATTTTTAATAAATGCAAGGAAGAGTAACTGGCTCAACAGAGTAGCATATAAGGCTCTCACTGATGGCATGGTGCCTTCTAAACAATGCTGCTAAACAAAGGAGCTGTAAATCAATTGCTGCATGAAACCCCAAGAAGCACTCCTTGGGGTGAATCTTGAAACTAAAGACTTCTGGCTGAGTATAGAAAAACACTACCAAATAAACCAAAGGCAAATGAGAAACATTCAAAGATAAATGAATATACGCCAAGGCTTATGTGTGCTATCAAGCAATAAATACACTAGGAGTAGGAAGTGCAAAAAGTAATTAAGGTTAAGAAAGAGGCATATGCAAGCTGTAAAACATTAGGTAGAGAGGAGGACTAGAAAGATTGCAGAAGGAAGTTAAGAGAGTGTAAAGAGAAAAAATTAATACATTAGGCAGACAAAGAGACAGTAAGGGAGATTGCACGAGAGGTTAAGATAAATAAGAAGATAATTTTCAACTCTGCAAAGATCAGGAGTCAGGTGTTGGAGAAATGTCTCAGACAGCAGAGAAATTGTACTGAAAGAAAAAACAGACATTGCATTGCAGTAGATCAAAGTGCCTCTAACTCTGCATACGTACAGATTCAGAATCTTCCCATGGATTCTTGAGGTAACAACCTACGCATCTTGGGTAATATTCTGTAGATTCACAAGAGGTTGCAAGTTGACCAAACCATGTATACATTAAGATATATTATGATGATTGTTCTTTATAAGGACAAATGGATAAAATAAATAGACAAATTTGATATGAAACCAGGAACATATCAGAAGGATGTTTTGAAAGTCCAGGTGTTTGGAAGGATATCTACAAAAGAAACGTCAAAAAGAAGCTCAATAACTCCAGAAAGGTGATGGCCAATCTGGAGCTAGTCAAAACAACGACAGTGACATTTTAAGTGCCTCAGGAATTATTATCTCTTTTGCATTTAGGTGACTACAATAGAAACCTGAAATGCCACAAGTGGCTTTTGAAGGACCTTTTTTTTTCTTTTTTTTTTTCCCATTTTCATCATGAAAGTGTTGGATTAGCAATTTGGAACATTACTAACAATCATGTGTAAGAACTGGTATTTCTCCTCTGTACAACAGGATATGTAACCACACACAAGGGCTCTTTCACCTGCTAAATCTACACTGAATCTGTGGGAGAGAATGTCCTCAGCAGAAGAGCGAAAGCAAAAGTATCTCTTCTTTTTGGAAGTGGGGATTTAAGATCATTTTTCTGTAATGAATTTCCTCTCTCTCCTTAAGAATTCTAGAGTATGAGTATTTCTGACATAAATAATTTCTTTTCAGTGTTTTTACTGAGCAGTGTTGAAATGTGTCATTTATTAAAGTTTGAAAAATACTGCTGTCAGGGTGCATACTGGTACATGGACAGTGGTGGCAATGGCAGCTGCACCTGTTTGGCTGTAGGCTGGTTAATGAAGCAAGCAGGAAGGTTGACTGAGGCTTCAAATGGCTTTCTCCATCTTCTCATTATGTTTGACTACTTTTTAAAAGGTGACTGCATTCTAATATACATAATGGTCACCTTTGGCACTGGGCTGAGAAAATGAGACTTCACTGAGACAGAGGATTCCCACAAAAAAAGTGTGAAAAATTGAAATGACAAGGTTGTGTCGATAGCTTGTTGAATGAATGAAGGGAATGAATTGAAATTTACATTTATATAGCACAGTTTGTCTACACTGTATCACTCAGGACTGGGGAGCCCATAGCAGACTTACTTGGCCAGCACAGATGCACTGGGAAATGAAGTAGAATAGCACTAAGCATCATTTTCCCTGCGACAGGCCCTACAAGAACAGAGGTGGAGAAAGGCAAAGAGCCTTTTCAGAGATGAAACAAGACAAACAAAAATCTAATCCTTCTCCCTGTTCTGGTCCAGGAACAAGTAACCCATCACTCCTCACTTTCCAATAGTAAAAACCTACAAAAGTAGGGATTCGGTAACTCAGCTGTTGCATCATCGCCTGTCCTCAAATTTGGAAAGAACTTTATAAAGTATAACTTAAATTCTCATCAGTTCATTTAATTCTGCCAAGGTCTTGCTGGATATGAGGTACAACTGAAAAAAAAAAAAAACAAAAAAAACAAAAAACAAAAAACCAAACCAAACCAAAACAAAACAAAAAAAAACAACAGAAAACAGTCAATCACTGTCCCCTCGGTAACAACTTTTCATGTGCTAGAAAGCTGGAGTCATTTGCACAGCTATGACAGGTTCTTGTCCCACTACTATAGGCATTGCAATACAGCATCAAAGAACATAGTTTTGCAGAAGTATTAAATACTTTTTAAAAACAGCTTCTTTATTTAAATTCCTAAAATGCTACATTTTATTTAGAAACAAAAAGGACTTGTGGAAGAGCAAGGAATTCCCACTCAGCCTAGGATTGGACATTTTATACAGATGTATTCTGCTGATGCTTTGACAAAGATGTTCTTCATGAAACCAAGCAAGGGTTAAAAAAGAAAACAAACAGTAGACCTACCTTTTACCTCATATTTGTCTACTTAGCTTTCTAAATTATTTCAATTAGCTCACAGTGAAATGGGGTCAGGTTTGAAGACAAAGATAAACACAGAAGGTTACAGTAGTTCAGAAGAAAATAAAACAAATAAAGATTTCTGCAGATGCAAGATTTAAATAAGTGGAAATGTTACTATTGCTCTAAAAGTGAAATTAGAGATGGGAGAAAAATTTTAAATTAAACTTCAAGGGCAAATCAAATGTTTTTCACCTTGATAGCAGACTCATGGCCCGAATTATGAACTCTTGGAGTAATATATCCAAAAGAAGAAATTCCATGTGTGTAGAATTTAAATTTTGGAAACTACAGTGCAACATTAAGCAGAAACAATGAAAGCCTGTAGGCAGATGAGGATCAGAAGGTTACAAGGAAAAGAATACGAAAAACACTGTTAAGCATGCCTAGTCCATACGAGATGACATGCTAGAGACCAGTGGCAAAAGAAGAAACTGTAAGTAAGTGGCAAGGGAGGGAAGCATGAGTCTTGGAGGCAGGACATTTATTCTTTGGGGACAGCCAGACTTTCTGATTTGTCCAGAAAAACAAAGCTATTGTTTTCCCACCTGCAGTCAGACCATAATAGGTCTGTGATCAGACACTGTATATGCTCCTGGCCTGGGGAGAGTTTGTGCCAGAGCCTTCAGACCCATGTCTGTAGGAGCCCTGATATCCTTTGTCCGAGCACTCAGGGAAATACCTTGCATAAAAACACACAAAAACATCATTCTGAGCAAACATGATCAAGGGAGCTCTGATAAATCTGAGGTGGCTGGTGAGAAATAATATTTTGTATCAAATATCTCAGAGAAGAAGGAAGTATTCATGTAGATGAGATCTTGTAATATGCAGATACTGAGAGAGGTAGCAGCAAGAAACCTGAGGCTAAATAGTGCAAAGGAAACAACAAAGCTGTACCCAACTCATCAAGACAGGCAGAAAGGCTGGAGGAGACTACTAGGAATGGGCAAGAACTGCTTGAAGCAAAGCTTTGAGGCAACTATTGAAAATTGAAAGCCTCCATGTACATCAGGGATTAAACTGAGTTTCCCAACTGCTCTCTTACCATCATTTCTTCTAGGGACACCTGGAAGTGTCCTCAACCTACCTGGTTTGTGCTAAGCGACAACACAGATGGTACTCCAGATGTAAGACTTTGCAAGGTGTTCAAGAAAAGCAAAAGGAAGCTTGAGCTTCGAGCAAGGAGAGTTGATGTTGAAGGTTCAGCAGGGAAGAGAGAAAGGTTGTGTATTAGATCTGCAGTGAGAAGGTTGGGGCGTTTTAGAGATGGAAAGGAGTGAAAAAATTGGAGGCCTGAGGAAAGAACAGATAAGCTGAATAAACAAAATATAAAGAGCTGCCATGGCAGTCATGTGCCTGCATAAAAGAAAAATACTCATCCAAAAAACAGATGCCCTATTAAGTGATTTTGCTTGATTTTTCACACCACTTGTGAGTTATCAATCTCCTCACCCATAAAGACAAATGTCATATCAGCTCTAACCAATCAGCTACTCTTAATTTATCACCATTTAATATGTATTAAAATGCTCTTACCTCTGATTGCAAAAACAAAAAAAATAAGACAACATAAATCAAAAAGAAGGGAAAGAGAGATGAGAAAGCTTAAGAGATAGAAGGGAGATCTGCTTATCACAAGAATGGATTTTTTTCTCTTGATCTTTGCATCCAAGCTCTCAAGGCCTCTCCACCACAAAATTTCCCCAATAGTCTTACAGTGTAAATCACATCAGCAGTTTATTAATCCCCCCACAACACAGAAACAAATGCTCAGCCTTGGAAGGGGAGTGGGGAAGCTGCAGAGAAGTAACAAACTCAGCAACCCCACGTCTCTCCCTCTCTGATCCCATTATAAACTAACACAATATTTTTCTTCAATTTTCAGTCGGTATTGCAGCTCACAGCAGAAAAGATACTGAAAGCAGCAGGAGCCAGGCAGGGGTGTCAGACTTCAGAGCGGACACTGCCTTGGGACCTGGGGGGGCCAGTAAATCAGTGCACGCTTGTCAACAGCTCCAAGCTGCAGGAATTACTCGAGCGAAAATAACAAATGGCTGTCATTGTGGAGCCAAAAACCTGTGATTATAATTATCACATCCCCAGTGACCTTGCATAAACTTTAATCCCTCTCCAATGGAGCATTTAAATAGCCTGCATCTACTGGCAGGGGACCGTGTCCCCTTACTTGAAAATACAGAGACTGGAAAAGAAACGAGCCACAAAGAAACCACCAAGTCCCTCCGTGTCTTACAGCTTGTATTAAAGAGCTGTACAAGAAAAGGCCTGTCACTGTCACTTTAATTGATATTATGTAGTCATCCTGAATTCAAAATGTCATGGTGGTATCCAAATAGCTAAGCCCAGAACCAAGCATTTTAACCAGATGAAAAGGTCAGACAACACCAAGCTTCCATCTCTGCATTCAGTGGGTCACTGGGCTGATAAAGTGGGTATACAAAGTGTGAGGATGGGTTGAGCCAAGAAATCCTCAGGGGTGTAATCTCCTTCCACCTTGGAGAGGTTTGCTCACATTCGCAGGTCCCACCATGATCAAGACTTGAAGGAATTCTTCATCTGTGGTTAAAGAGTATTTCTTCTGCTAACACACAGTATTTAAAACATTTGGGTTTTTTTTTTTCTTTTTTTTTTTTCTTATTGCTATCCCTCACAGACACGATTGGATGTCTTTGATTAAAGAAATACAGGCCATTATTTGTTAATGTCTTCTTCTACCTCTATGGGTCACAGAGGTTCTTCCATACTATGTAGACAGGTGCTGCAGAAAACCCTTAAAGTTTAGATTCCGGGGAAAGAAAGGCTTTGATCCTTAGATGGAAAAAAAAACGACATTATATTCACGCTATTTTATTTAACCAACTCCTCCAAAGCACATCAGAAATACAGCAGTTGCAAGAATTTGTACCTCCTGCACTCAGCAGATTCTCCCATTTACATACAGTTAACATAGGTGGTTTTAAAACAAAAGACACTGTGTATGTGCATTAACTGCGTGCAGAATGACATAGGCACCACAATACTATGTAACTATTAGTTTTCCATACTGCTGCCAGAAGACAACCACAGATTTATTTCTGGAAAATGTTTTGCTGATTGCATAGAATTTCGGTAGATTTCAGAGAGAGGTCAGAATAATTATGCATTCAAACTAGCAGTGATTTTAACAAATTCAAAGATTTAAAAACAGGGGAAAAAAAAAAAAGTAACAGTAAAGACTTAAGAGAATGTGACACAAAGAGGTCAAAATTTAGGCATTTAGAACTACGGAATAGCCTAATAGCCTTAATACAGTTAAACAGCCACAGTGGACTGCAGTTACCTAGAAGCATTTGCAATTCAATAAAACCCTAGCATGTTTTGTAAAGGCAGATTTTCTTTCAAGCAACTGTACTCATTCAAACCATACACCCTGGCAAGCCCCTAGCAAGCTCTTCTAACATCGCAGTGACAACCCCATTCAATAGTGAATTTGAAAATATGGATACAGCCTGCACGAGTCTCCTTTTTGCTCTGTGACTGGATTAGGATGTTCTTTGGACCAGAGACACAGTCAGAGCCTCACAAAGCTCTGCATCCTTGTGGCACTCTGGAAATAGGCGGTGGCACAGAATATACAGCTCTTTTCAGTACATGGCACAGAACAGGAACTGGACCGAGGCCAGATGCTTTCACAGTCTGTGACACCATGGCCAGTGAGCAGCCATCACACAGTACCAGCCTCCATCAGCCTACTGCATTTGAAATGCAATACTCCAGAAATTCATAACCACATAGAAACACAAATATTTTTTCACTTATTCAGGCACTAAGTGGCAAAGGCAAAGATTATATGCTGTCTTTTCAAAAAGTTCATAGTACTTTTCATAAGGAGGGCCTAGAACCACAATGCATTTCTGCAACATAAAGTACATTTCTCCTTTTGTAAGGAATTTGCATTTTCTGTTTGTTAGTACTATTGACACACACTAAAACTGGCATAAAATCCTGCATTAACACTCTATTCCATTGACAATTAGCCATTATTTACCAAAGAGTTCATATGTGTGTTTGCATTCACATACAGAAAGCTCATTATTTACGTTTCTCTTTCCTGTCATCAGGAAATCAGACAGGAAATACTCTAATACTTGCTATCACTTACTCTGTATTTTGAGCCTATTTTGAGTACGTTTTTGTCACAACTGAAATAATCTTAAGACAGCTATTGCCAAGCACTATAATTCATTGGAAACTACAGGAATTAAATGGTTCTGAGAAAGGGGCTATGTTCTATGACTGAGATTATAAAATATCATTTTATTCTGATATCAATGGTCTATGTCCTCTGTGGCCCAGTATCCCTACTATCCCCGAAGGTGTGCCAGAAAAAAAAAAATGGTGTTTGGGAACATGTGACTGTAAAACTGACTCATTTTTGTAGAGTTTCAATTTCAGTGTATAAACAGTTCATAAAACTACCTTCGCATTATGGGGCAAATTGCTCATCTCTGAACCACAGTTGTCCTTGTCTTCCTTTTCAGAACTCCTTCCACGAGTCCCACCGGCATTAATAGGAGCTCTGCAAGCAGAACAAATAGACAATCATTTCATACTGAGAGGAGAATTTCCCCTATGCACTGTGTGTCCATCACACAAACCCACCTTTCACCAAGGGAGAGAAACAACCCGTGCAAGCCTTCTCAATCCCTGCCTTTTCATTCCCTCCTCTGTGCTCCGCTGCCTGCAGCCACCAGGACCAGATAGGCAATCTGACATTTTTAACAGCTTTTATTGTTTCATATCACTGGTTCCCAGCTGTTTCACATTCCCCAGCACTTTCCTGTGGTGTTGGTGAGTTCACTCAAAAGTCGACCCTGGCTTACTGAAATGCCAAAAGCAATCTCTAGCCCTATAATATTTTGGCCTCCTAAAGACCCCATCCTGAGTAGACGGTTGCTCTGAAAATGCAGTGAGATTCAGATGAATAGAGATATCACTGCCCCTTGGTGAGCTCCCATGTACTTCAGCTAAACAAGGAACCTATATAACACATGGGTATGCTGTGCAAGGTTAAAGGGGAAGAGGTGTCATACACAAAAGCTGCAACTCACCACCTCTCATCACAAGGTGAGAAACAGATGGCAGAAATAGGTAGGTTGCATTGCCCTGGGTGAATTCTCCATGGGACTTCCAATCATCATGCAAATTCAGAGCATTTTGGCAGTATATAAGTCTCTTAGTGCATCCTTTTTCTCCAGCTTTCAGGGAAAGTTTGCTAAGACATATCATTATTCCAAGTTTTATTTTTTTCCTCTCAGAAGCCAGCAGTGCAAACCATCAAACTAACACTGGATAGACCTTAAACACTCAAAACCTGCAAGTACTTAACAACCTTTTCCATAAGAAATTCATTTCTTAGCTTTTAAAACTTTCCCTTTCATTCACCACATATGAAATAGTCTGAATTTCAGACTGGGCTTGAAAAAGTATCCATCCATATAATCTATCAATTAAACTACCATCTTGGAGAACTGGTCTGTAAATGGATGAGTTCAAATTCTCTGATGTAACATCTTCCCAGTCTTAGACTCTGGGATCTGATCCTTGTGATGCTTCAGATCAGATTCATTGTAACAAGGAAGAAAAATTTCTATCACAAGAAACCCCACAAACAAACCAGAAGATCCAAAAATCCCCAAGCCTTCAGCTGAAAGGATCGGGGCCCTCCATACCTGAAGGGATGGAAAATGAAGTATGTCCAAGGACATTGCTGGCAACCTATCAACCCTCCCGGATTGGCTCTAAAATACCACAGTGAGGTATTTATGGTGAATAGTTGGACTATTCACAGACCAGCAGTACCCAAAACTGTAGCTGAAGCTGGCTGGGAGGACTGATGCCATGACCTCCACAGTGTTTTTGAATCTTGAAACTTCACAACTACAGCATAACATCAAGTTATCTCCCAGACTTACACAAATATAGCAAAAATAATAGCCTATATTTTTAAAGGAAGTTGTTAGTTACAATTCTAGCAAAAACTTGGAATATAAAATCTATGGCTTCAAAACCAGGAAAATAATTGAAGAGAGACAAAAATTGCATACTTTTTTTGAGGTAACATTTTCAGAATGTCGCTCTCAATTTCTTTGTCCATCTATGTAGAAATGCAGTGCATCTTTCTTCTGGTGCAAAGTACTCTGTTTTCATTTCTGATTCATTTCAGCTCTTTTCTGTGGAAGTAAAGTTCATGTAGTTTGAGGTCTGATAATGAAGATTTGGCACAGCTTTAAGTAGAAGCAATTAGAAAATCCATTGACCATAACAAACAATGGACCAAAAAAAAGCTGTTCTAGAGAATGTACTTCCGAGTGCCCATTACTGCAAATTTTGGCTGCAATTATAACTCACAAATTTAACTCATTCACAAAACAAATATGATCTTTGTTTAAATATCTTAAATCAAGCATTAAATTACAACTTATTCAAGAATGAGCCTCATCATTCTGTGAAAGGAAAAAAAAAGTAACTCTTAAACATCTGTGTGAAAGAGACAAATGCAAGCATGCTGTAAAAATATCTGCAAAATAAAGTCCTCATGCACACTTCCAAACATCACATATGCATATGTTTGCATGTACGTAGAACCCATAGAATGGTTTGGGCTTTAAGGGACCTTTGAGATCACCTAGCTCCAGCCCCCTGCTATAGGCAGGGACACCTCTACACATAGATGCACGTGCATACTCTTCAGTGCATATATATCTTTGTACCTATACTAGTTTATACTCACTGTATTAAAAATGAAACTCCAATCACAATGTCATCCCCACAAGCCCAGCACTTCAATTATAAAGCAATCATGGCACAAATCCAGAAAATGTCACTGTCACATGCTTCCATTGTATGCTATTGAAAATGCCTCTAAAGTTTGGAAATTAATCACACAGCAATGCCAATCTTTTAAGTCAGGCATCTATGAACCAACTTCTTCCCTACTGAATGAATTACATTGAAATCATATAATTGCAGGCTGCCATCCAGTCACCCTTAACAATAAGAGACTTCGAAAATTGGAATCTTTTTCCCTTCTGACTCCCAACTTGCAGGCATGAAGCATAAAGCAAAAGCTTGGTGCCTTTTAAATTGCCTAAAATCTACACCCTTTAGACAAATGAAAGAAAAAAAAAAAAAAGAGGGTGCAATTTAAGGGCAAATCATTTTGTGTTAATCCTTGGGAACTCAAAGCATGAAGATAAAAGAAGAAAAAATGCAGGTTTCACTTTGCTCATTATGGGACATTGACTTTCACCTAATAGTATGCAATTAAAATTTCTTCATGAGATTTCCTTATTGAAATAAGAAAGATAGCACCGCGCTGAATGTGGTGATAGATCTGGTATAAACGTGCTTTCTGGACAAACTGATTTATCATGTCTCATTCCGGCAGTACTTTCTTGCTTGCTCATTTCTCATCTTATTACTGTGAAGTTGTAATTAAAGAGGATCCTCCCACAGAGAAGAGCTCTCCTTCAGGACAAGCTAAATTATAAATGCACTATTCTTTCTCTGAGAGCAATTTAAAGAGGCAGTCTGCTGAGGAAAAGATGCACATTAATATTTGGGGCTCCTACCTCTGTAATTTTATGCAGATTTCCTTCTGTTACTAAATAAATTGGGTTTATAAGTTGGGATTCCTGGGTAAATATACCTCTGCAATTGACTATTTCAATTTAAATACATTGACAATTCAATTAAAATCGTATTGAACCAGTGTGGCAGATATACTTAGCAAACACTTCATATATGATTACTCGTAGAATACACAGAAATATTTCAAAGGGCACTGAAAAACTGCTTAAGTAATATAGAGCTTGCAAAAATCCTTCCTATTTTTCAAGAACAATAGAACTTCATTTGACCAAAAAGCCAATTGACTCTGACCATTATGAGATGAATTTGCTATGAAGGCACCATCGTAAGGAGATGTAAGCAGTAGGCATGTAATCAGTTTGACACCACACTACCCATCCTCTGCCAAATCCTCAGTCCTTCAAGAATACAGACTTGTACTGGTGAAAATAAAAATATAAAATACTATTTGTTCCACTTGATTTGGGCTCATATCCATACTGCAAAAACTATTCTTATTGCAAACAATAGTAAAAATCCAGTTTCCTTCAAGGGCAGACACAGGGACGATCAGTATTGCTGCTACTCAAGAAGGTTCCTGTACCTTTGATTCTACTAAATACAGCAATATCACATGTCTCCATTAGACTCATTTTTAGTTCATTGTTCCCAAAAGCTCTATATTGTAAGAAACTGAAAATCGAGGAATAAGAATTATTCATACCATGTTGTAGTAACACAAGTCGTTTCTGCTGTTTCCTTGAAGACTCTGGAGAGAGAAAATCAGTAGTGAACTTCTGAAAATGGGAACTGGAGAGAAGAATGCATTCAAAAATAAGGACGAGTTCTTTGAACATTAAATTACAGTCTAAGAATGGGAATCTGCTCTTAGCTTTGGAGTATATATGTATCTTAATACGAAGCATTATTTTTGTGGCACCCTGCCCTTAATGTCAGTGTGGGATCTGAAAGAATTTAGATCTCTTGATAATGAAAACCCATGCAATGCTCAAAAGATTCACATAACCATGAGATAGCCTTTCACACTGTTACATATAGCTTTATATTTCTCCTTGAGTTCATTAATTTAATTGCATCTCTGGGTTTCATTTTAAGATATCTTATTGTAATCATGGGAGACAGGAATAATTTATTAATGTTCTCAGTAGCAGTATTACACAGTGAGAGCACCATTATAATTGCAAATATATATAATTCCAGGGTTAATTTGATAAAACTATAGGTGAATTTGATCTTTAAATTAATACTATTTTCCTTTGCAAGAGAATTAAGACAGGCAATTGATTCTGTGGCATATCTACGATGTCTTAAATGTGATGCAAAGAGCTGTGGAAAACTGAGGTGTTTGTAGCAACTGATAGGACCACGAGGGTTTAGATACCATGAAAAAAAAAAAGAAAAAACATTTCACTACTTATGCTAAGAGGTGGTGTTTTTTTTTAACGTATTTTTATGTGGGTTTTTTTTTTTCAGCAAATACCTCAATGATCATATGTAAAGATGTTAAGAAAAAGTATTCGATTTCCAAAATCAGTATGTGTTGTAACACTAATTATTATATTAGCTTCTCTTTCTCATTTATATGTATTCTTCCAAATTTTTCTGATAGAAAAGGTGAAAAAGGGAAAGAGGAAGGAAAGGAAAAGTGCAGCTCTCAAAGTCCTCACCGTTGCTTGCTCTGTCACACTTCATGCAGAGTAATTCTACTTGCAACATTGGTGCTGCAGGTTATTTTTTCAGTATTTTCATATTCAAAAGTCCAGTGAAGATCAGTGTGATGGTTTCATTTCACACAGAAGGTCATATTGCCATATCTGCTTCCTAGTTCATACCTCCAAGAATGGCTGCAAGACCTAAACTGAATCCACTTCTTCAGAAGTAATTTTCCATAGAAACTCCAATATATTTGATTAAGTAGAGGAGACTATAAATGTATACATAGTAATTAAAAAATAAAAATAATAAAAAAAGGAAACTAACTACTGACAATTCTGCTTTTATTCTAGCTAGTATTCACTGGAAATTCTTTCTTTAAGCATATATCCTGCTCTGACAAAAAAAACTCCAGTTCTCTAGAAAAACACACCAGGTGCTAGTTATAAAATTCTTTCTTGTAAGATATCTTAACACAGTGTAAATAAATACAGCAAAATAAGAATGACTTAAAACTTCAACTACTTTGACTCTGCTTTCTGCAGAATTTATGGCCAGAATGGACATACAGCTTTTCATTTATGATGAAAAATTTCTCACGCAAAAATTCCCTGAAGCTGTGCATTGCTTGCCAAGTTTCTGACTGGGAAGAATTTGTTTTATGGATGAATTATTACTTATTAATGCACAGAGCACTGTAAATTTAGCTGCTATTGGGCAGCAGTGGATCAGAGCCCATGAGGCAAGTCCGTGCTCTCACTGGCTTATAGTCTAAGGGGAGAGCCACTGACAATCTTCAAGGCAGATGGCAAGTAAAGCAGAAAGTATCTATTAGTGCTATTGGGCAGGAATTCAGACATTACACGTAACGAATTACAATCTAGATGCAGAGAATAAATAAAACAGCACTCCCAACTGGCAGAGTCCTCTCAGTCCCTACCCCCTTTTGTTCTTACCAGTAACTTCTGCTGGCTGACAAATCATCTCACCGACACCATAAATTTGTTATGGAACATTATCTCAGGCTGAGGAAGGTCAGGATGTGCTAAAGGTCATGTATGTATTAACCCACTACATGAGAGTCCCCACCCTTAGCCTAAAACATAGTCTTAAATTACATACTATTGAGCTGGCTATAACTGATCTCTCACAAGCAGCTTCATTTACCTGACAGGTTTTTCAAGATGTGCCTGCAGGCGAGTATTCTGTTTGCACCTAGGTAGTATTGGAGACAAAAGCTATGTTGTGAAACACTGGGGGTGGGGAGTTTAGTCCCCATGAGAAGGAAAATGAGCAAAGTCAGATTGCAGCCCCAACCAAAGGTGGGCACGCAGCAGATGCTAAATTAGGATATGGGCACATCAAACCTATTGAATACCACTGCTATGGAAGTTTACATCAGCAAGTACAGATGCTGTCTTCTCTGTATATTTTATATAACAGAGGGAAAAAAGAGAAAAGAAAAAAAAATAATTTAAACCACATATTAAAAGAAGAATGAGGGATACAGTATGAGTCAGTTCAGAGTTTTAAATACCTTTTGAGAAATGCTCTTTTCCCTAACACAACATTAGGTAGTAGCATCAGGCAGATGTTGATTGTGGTGATTTTGGCTGAACCACTGATGACAATGCTGAACCATTAAGCTATACAAAATGAGCAGCAGATCAGAGTTATGTTCTCAATGACAGCCACTCCACAATTAGTTAAAATAAATTTAAAAATAGGACATGGATTTACGGCAATCTTTTTAATGTTTAAAAATGAGTTTTGTTCTACACAAAGATTGATTAAACTTGATTAGTTTGACTTAAAAGACACAGTTATTAATTTCCTATTCATTTACTTTTGTATACATTTTGCCAGTTAGAAAGAGGGAGAGGACGAAAAGAAAATTTCAGCAGTATGTTTGCTAAATTTCATATTTTTCAAGCAAGAGATTTTTTTCCCTGAGATAATTTGGACAGAAATTTTGACTAGCTCTGAGGATAGCAGACAAAAGGCAGATAATAAAGCAATTTCCAAATTCAACAGTGCATCACACCTGATTTGGATTTCTGTACAACACTTTTTTTTTGATACATTGCTCTTCCCAAGTGGAAGAAAGCACCTGGAATTCAGTAGCCAATATTATATAATGTGACCTCTGTTTGTCATCAGTGCCCATTGCAATTTTCTGCTTAGAACAGGAACTACAGGATGAATTCAAGATTCTTGGACAAGATTCTTAAATAGCTAAAGCTCATTCCTGAGATTTGCATGCACAGCATCCATGTAGACTCATGCAGACTAGCTTTTAGGCACCAAGTCTACACCATTCCCTTCTTTTTAGAGTGAAAGATAGACTCTCTAAAGAGCAATTCATTTGATCCTAATAAAGACCTTCGTGGAGTTCCTGTGTCTCTCCACCAGATTTATAGGAAATCCACATCTAGAAACCAACTTGTCCAGTGAGGCATCTGGGAACAAAACAACAAACCAGTTTTTTAACCAAATTTAAAAACAAACAAACAAAAATAAATCCCAACCCAAACAGGATTTGGCACAATGATGGAAACCATCACTGCTGGAGTGTAGAGGATATGCAGTTTTGATGCTGACTCATCACTACTACATCTTGCAGAAACAGGGAGGAAGGCAAACAAGGTCAGCTAATTAACATCTCCAAATATTACCATCTACTTGGAATTTCCAATAAACTGTGCAATTTAGGGTAGGAGACCAGGAAATCAAAGGCTATTGAAAAGGTCTGGTAGCAAACAACATTTTTTTTCCTCAATGTCCTTGACGGAAAACAATTCTAGGGCAATTATAAAAAGGGGAAATGTCAGCTTAGCGCAAAGAACAAATACAGGAATCTTTTAAAGGCACAGATATCTTGTATCTCTGCCTTCAGTGAGATGTTTCTCCTCTTTATTCTCATTTTCACTCTCCGTCTGTCTTCATTAGTCTGCTGGCACTCTGCTAGGATTAGTGAGCTTGTTTCCATGGTTTCTTATTTTCACTTTCTATCTTTCTTTGCTTAACTCATTAAATTGCTCATTACTTCACTGCACTTTACAGGAGACATATTTATTGTATTAGTTACACAATGGCCAGATTAGTAAGTGATAGGCAGTTTGCTATTTGAAAGAACATATTCTAATAGCAGAAAGGAAATTCAGGAGACGCAGATATTATCTACAAGTTGTAGCACAACTGGGCTAGCTAGTAACTGCTGTTTACTCTTTATCATTAGAAACCTGCTACATTATTATAAAACAAAAACAAAGCACAAAAAACAGCATACATGCATACCTCAGTTCTCTGCAGCACCCATTCTGTGCTTGCAGCCAGAGGGAATGGGAGGCTGCAAGAATAGCTCCATGGATGAGCACTATGGAGGAGGAGGGTAAAGAGGCCTCTAAATTTCCTGTTTGCCTTTCGTGATAAATGGCTGTGATAAACTTTCCGGAAGCATGGCCTCTCCCAAGGCTGGGAGATCACAATGTCTGAGCATCCCTCTAACTGCTGGGGAGAAGATGGGAGAGGATGGCAGGCAGCAAGAGTCCAGGCACTGCGAAGTGTTCCAGGCAAAGGAATGAAAATTGGGTTCAAACATTACAGTTTGGACTCAAGTTCTCAGATTTCCATCATGCATGTGCCAATTGCTTTATAAAGAAGATAATTGTGTGCCTTCAGTTTGACAGAGCTCCAAGGCAGAGTTCCTTTTAGTGTAATTAAGATCTTTTCCACATAGTTAGTGAATAGTCTATACAGGGGTTCACTCCATTCATTTATCTTCCCTCGTACTTCATATATCATTTGGAGGTAATCTACTGTGTAGAATTTTGATCAAAAGGATGCCTGATTTTTTCACTCGTTCAAAGAAAATCTAGTATTTTTAAAAAGATAGACTTGATCCTTTGGCTAAAATCTGAAGGCATGAGATCAAGATATCTGTGAAATACAGCTTTCCTTTTTACCCTCATCTATATGGAAAAGAGATCTAGTTTTTTCTCCAATAATCTATGTAAATGCTTCCATTTGTAGGAGGTGAATGAGAACTGTTCCTGTGCACCATCCTTCAATGTTAGCCTTCTTCTACCAGTTAATTTTATATGTTCTGGCATAGGAAGTGCTGATGCCTGCTAAATTTGTCAGTAGAAATTTTCTACACTAAACTTTATCTTGAATTCCCACTGATAACAGTCTTTGCTCTTCAAAGTATATCAAAGCTATCCAAGATTGCTATTCTATCATTGTTTTTTGATACTGGAAAAGAACTTCTTTTGTCATCTAACAGAATTTGTTTCCTGATACTTCTATTCTCTATAGTCTTCAAAAAGGGCCTTGCATTATAAGAACGCTGTATTTTCCAGTATCTGGTAGTTCCAGTTCAATTTAATCAATTCTTTAAAAAAAAAAAAATTATATATATATGTAAATATATAAAATATCTATATCTATATATCTAATATATATCTTGAGGCAATGTAGAGGAACAAAAAAAAATACATCTCTCAAAACTTAAAAACAAGAAATGTATGACATTACAGCATAATAGCTCACAAAAACAACAGACAAGTAAAAGAAAAAATAATATTAAAGTTGAAAACTCTTTTTTGTGTCTCAGAGGTGTTTGCAAAACACAAACACTCAAATTCTGTATGAGTCTGCTATTTCTTAAAAGAGAAATGCTTCAATAAACTCTGCTATGTGAAAGCCTTCATTATTAAACTCTTAACCAAGTGACTTGGCATTCCTGAGTCACAAGTCCTCTCTAAAAAGGAAGACAAAAAAGCACAAGTAGATGATAAATGGGAAGGCAGTGTGTCATGCACAGTCCTAGCAAAGGAGAATCAGCTCTCCCTTTTGGCAAATTGTCCTGCCCCAAGAAATTGAGCTGAGTGCTCAGCAAGGTGGAATGGGTTGGTGCAGTTTCTCATATGGTGTGCATGGATCTCCTGGGCTCATTTTGTCTAGACTGGAATTAATGACTACATCACTAACTAGTACTTGCTACCAAAAATAACAGCAGCAACTGCAAAGGTTAATTATCTGTATATTCCCTAATCAGCTATATCCTAAAAATTCAATTGCATTCTGGTAAGTTTCTTTCAATGCTTTCTAAATATTAAAATGCATAGTTAAGCAGGACAATACCTCATTCTTTAAAGAAAAGAAGCATCAGTCAATTATTTCTTGCTGTCTGTGAATTAAGATAAAGGCTGTTTAAATGCCACATTACCTTCTCCAGAAAACCTGAAAAAACAGAATACCTCAAATCCTTTTTAAAACTGTTCAAGATTTGTAAAATAGCAATTAAATTTCATATTTACTATTAAAAAAATAAAACCAGATTTAAAAGTCCTACTCCTTTTAACCTCGCTTTTTATAAATACTTCTTAAGTACTCAGTAGTACCAGATTTCATTTTCTCTAGAGCAAGACAGTTGGGAAGTCCCTATGGCATCCATCTCCACTAGGGTGACCATGAAACTCTAATATCAACAGTGGGCCAGGACTAAAGTGGAGTCTGTTGGAATGTAGTTTCTCCAAGGGAGAACATCTGAAGAATCAATCTGCAATTAGCCTAGGTATTCGTTGAGAACTCTTTTTTTTTTTTTTTTTTTCTTCATAAAGAAGGGGAAATATTACTGAATGTGTACAAACTAAGTCAGTTAAAAATGTCAAAACTCTATCACATTCAATGAAAGAAAACCAAATGCGGGCAAGCTCCCATTAATCCTTACTGAATTATATGCTGTAAACAAACAGAAGCATTCTGGGGCTCTCCATTACTTGACTATCTTTTAGAAGCGAACATTTTGGTCACTGAAATTTCCACATTTATATTAAAGGAAAAACTAGAAAAAATAATTGCATCGTGGCACAGCTCAGCACATTACCCACCATTTACTTTCAAAAATTACAAGCATTGTATTCCTGTAACACCTATCACTACAGCCTCCAAGCAACTCCTAAAATACAATCATTCTCCCCCCACCTCGTTGATGCCCATTACTGCAGGAGAACTGAGGCAAAACAAAGACTGGCTGGCTCTGCCCAGAAGCCATCTCAAATACAGCTGAAAGTTAAATTTAAAGCATGTGTTTAGGCTATAGAGAAAAGCTGAAAGACTTACATGTTAGCAATATCAAAACACTAATGCTGCTAGTCTTGGCAACACTGGCAGTGAAGATATGGTGGCATGAGGCTTGATATGCATGAAGAAACTCATAAAGACCACAGGAGCACTAGTACACAGATGCTCTGCAATTTTTAAATATTCACACCTTTCATCTGCTGTCCCACCTCCTGCAACAAGACCACTTCTGCATTCAGTCCTAGTTAGTGTGTCCTCGTTCCTGCTCAGAGGTATTTCAGTGAAGGCTCTGCTCCACAGCATGCTGACCCCTCCTGTCCCTGCTGCATTGAAGCACTGACCTGTAAAAATGCAAGTGGTCCTACAAGCTTTGAGATCCAGCGCTCGCTTAAATACTTCACTTGGAGCCAGCATGTTTAGACTGTAACAGAATTCACTTTTGGGACTTATAGGCTGTTATACCTGAGCATGATTCATTCTGCCAATGCTCCTGTAAGTCTTCATAAAGATACCATACTAATGAAAGTATCAGAATTTTGGTTTTACTCATTAATCAAAGTCTGTCTTGGCTCTTCCCACCTTTAAAACAAATGAAGAGTGTAGGCCTTTTTTTTACACAAATAGATGTATGTATGTGTATACTTAGAGAAAAAGACATACACACGTGTACATATCTGTACAGTCTACTGTGTGGAACATTCAGTATGTACAACACCATTTAGCCCGTGCCACCTTTGCTATTAATGTTTTAAAACCTCTGTTGTAATTAGAATAAGATGCAGAAATTCCATCTCTACTTCATCATTACCCAAACCTGTAAGTCTAGAAAAGCATGGAAAGAGAAGGCATAATAACTCACCATATTCCCTCAGTTGGATGTTATTACAAAATGACTGCACATTTTGTTGTGCTTTGTTATTCACATAAAAGCACTGATATTAATGTCCTAACCTTTTTAACCTAAGGGATAATTTCTTTGTTGTGTTGTAATTCTCTAAATTGTGTACAATTATCCCTGCTTACTTAGAAAGGCTTACTAAGGAATGAATAGGAACAATTAGCATAACAACAGAAACATTAGCCCATGTAAAAGAGAAAGCTCTTGCTTGCAAGCACCTGTTTGTAGTTTGTCTAAGATAAGCTTATTGCACTCTTTGTTTAGCGGTCAAGAAGCAGAATGCAGAGGATGCTGGCACTTTTCATGGAAATCTGCTGCGACACATTAGAGCTGGGCAGCAGTGGCACAGAGACCAGATAATCTGTGGGGTTTCGTCCTTGGGGATTTCCAAAGCTGCCGGGTCGTGGGCCTGGCACCCTGCTGAGGTGGCTTTGCTGGAGCATCCAGGATGCCCTACAAGGTCCTTCCACCTTCTTACAAAGATTTCCAGGCGTTCTGAAATGCATATAAGAAGCAAACAGCTCAGTGGAGTTCTGGCAGTTCTTTGGATTGGTTTGACTAATCCAATGTTTAAAACAATTCCTAGGACAAGTCACAAGATGATAATGCACACCCTTTAATACATAATATGTAAGTGGCTCAAAATGGCTTCTCTGAGATCCAGAAATGAATCATAGAATCATTAAGGTTGGAAAAGACCACTAAGGTCATCCAGTCTGACCATTAACCCATCCCCACCATGCCCACTAAACCATGTGCACCAGAGATACATCTCCATAAAAGCCACCAGGGACAGTGGTCCACCACTTCCCTGAGCAGCCTGTCCTATGCCACTACTCACCATTTCTACTGAGAAGAAACTTATCCTCATGTCCAAAATCTGGACCTCCCCTGGTGCAACTTAAGGCTACTAATTCTCACCCTATCGCTGTTACCTGGGAAAAGAAACCAATCTTCATCTCACCATGAAACTGAATTCTAGTGCTTTGCATAGATGTTCAGCATGTAAAGACAACTCTCCCAGTGCACATATCATTCCTAGCTCCTCTCTTTACCAAGAGCAGCTAGTGAGTGCTCCACAAACCCGATGCTTTGCTCTGATTCTCACAGCTTGATTCTTACTACCACACTTACTAAGACCATTCCTGGCTAACCACAGCTTGCTTCCATGAGTGGAAGACATCATGAATTATTCTAAAGACAAATGAGGAAAATATAGAAGTCTATATAGAAGTCTCACAGTATAGTTATTCTTGTCCTGCACATGCCAATGCTTCTGGGAAGAGCCAAGTCTGCTAATCCACACCTGCACAGCTCCTAACCTGCAAGTCTCCCTGTCCTTTTGAGATCATACGAATGTGCCCAAACACACACACACGCACACACACACACACACACACACACATACACACCATGTTCAAAATAATTCTCTCATCTTAAAGGCTCTTTTTTGGTTTACAACTGTCCAAGAGCTTCCCCTAAAGCTTTGCAAGTTTCTTACTTTAAAGTTGGAGTAAATGAAAGCCAAGGGAATTTTGACTTCCAAACAAAATGTAAATATAAGAATCAGTGCATTCTTATATTTAAGAATCCATAAAAGAAACCTTAAACTCTTTTAATTATTTTAATTAAAATGTCAGAATACTGAGCAGATTTCAATAGAAAAAAAGTACAGCAAGATGGTACTTCTGACCCACACTTAATTTGCATTCCCTCTGGACAAAATGAAGAGACATCCTCACCTTGTTTCTCTTGTAATTGGTATTAACTAAAAATGTTTAAACAGAATAATGTTAACAACATCACAAGGCTTCCACAAACATTTATTTCCTTACGCTGTAACAAGTATTTACATGCAGTAAACTAAGTATGAACAAGTATACATATAAGAACCTGAAGGGAAAAGCTGGATGCCGTGGCACAATCATTGACCTTTTCTGAGAAGTAGAACCTGTCCTAATACATTTCAACAGGTGAATAAATGGGAAAAAAATTAGAAAGAAGTCAGTATTGAGCTCTGTGTGATCCTTCACACACAAATGTACTGTTCTTCATGTTTCATTTCTGGAGTAAATAAAAATTGCTGAACATAATTCACAAGTACTTTGACCAAAGGTTCCCAGCTAGCATCAAGACAAAAAGAAGTAGAAGTAGAAACCTATTCTAGGATTCAGTTGTAACACCCCATTGTGCATATTGCAGTTCTACCAGTGCTGCAGTTTAGGCCCTGACCAAGTGGAAAAATGCAGACACACACTAAAAATTTACAGAAATAGATATCTCAATGTCAGCAGGACTGAAATAAATACTTTGAAACTTGAGTATACTCACAAAACTTTCTGGTTTGCTTCATTTTAAATAGATTTAATGAAAAATTAGTATACTTAAGTATATTTAAGCAACAGTGGAAAAAAATCATGTGTTTATAATATATGTAATATATTATATAGTATATATAATTTTCTTTCTTTTTGAAAAATATTTCTGCAGTTCTTTTTCTTGATACTCAATACAGTTATAATCGAACCCTACTTCATTTACAATACCTGCGTATCTAATCTATTCAACATGATAGCAAGCTATGGATGTGCAGTTTCATATCTGTATGATAAAACAAATGTTAGCCACCTCAAAACAATATATAAAAAACTATAAAAACATAATGATGTTATCTTGTTAGTAGTATATATAAGCAGTTTGAGAAGGTGCAGTTTGAAGTCGTGCGACCAAATACCCATAAAGTGCAGAGCTTTTTTTTTTTTCTCTGCACATGCATTCAAACCAGGGAACCTTAGCTGTTTAGGGCCAGCGTATGCATGCACCTGTCAGTCTGACCAGTCCAGCATCAGCCCAGAACCTCCATCCTTTCCCCTCCTTCAGCTTGCATTCAGTGTGAAATTACATTTCAGTAGGAAAAAAAGTGCAGAAAAGATTCCTATCAAGAAAGAGCACATGCTAGAGGCCATTTGCAGTAACTCAGATGGCTCTCGGTCTACCTGACCTAACAGTATCAGCATCTTGCATTAATTACATGCGAGCAGCACAGCTTTTTGAAGTATATGAACATATGGCACCAGCATATCATGTCCCCTTTAAAATACATATGAGCAGGCAGAGATAAAGTGAACAAAGAAAAAATCTTGAGAGTGAAAGAGAGAAGCACTATTAAGCACTTTGTACTTATCTTGCTACAGAAGAGCTTTGTTCCAAGCAGAAAAAAACCTCTCTTACTGAAGCTATCCAAACAGTAAATAGACCATTCTTTAAACTGTGGCGTATCTACAGCAATCCACACATCACAGAACTGGCATGATGAAAGCATTTTTCTCACAGATAAAAACTGCAGAAAAAGTCTCCTGCACTGGTGATAATTTGGATCTTGTTTTAGTTAGATTTTCAGGGCAAATCCAGAAAAAGTTTAATAAGCCCTTAAAGAAAAAATATACCAAGCATTGAAGCTTGTTGAATCATTGCATCTTGAAACATGTTTGAGTCCTCTCAGAATAGAAAGGAAAAAAGTTTCTAAGGCTTCTCATCACATCTGTACTGCCTGTTGCAACCTGGAGACATACCAACGTCATTTACCTGGACTTGGGCAAGACTTTCGACACGGTCCCCCACCACATCCTTATCTCCAAATTGGAGGGATGTGGATTTGATGGGTGGACCACTCAATGGATAAGAAACTGGTTGAAAGGCCGCAGACAGACGGTGGTCATCAATGGCTCTGTGTCCAGGTGGAGGCTGGTAACGAGTGGTGTCCCCCAGGGGTCTGTCTTGGGACCAGCGCTTTAACACCTTTATCAGTGACATCGATGACGGAATCGAGTGCACCCTCAGCAAGTTCGCTGATGACACCAAGCTGAGTGGTGCGGTCGACACAGTTGAAGGAAGGGATGCCATTCAGAGGGACCTTGAGAGGCTAGAAGGGTGGGCCCAGGTGAACCTGATGAGGTTCAACATGGCAAAATGCAGAGTTTTGCACTCAGGCTGGAGGAATCCCAGGCATCTGTACAGATGGAAGGAGCGGTCCTTGAGAGCAGCCCTGTGGAGCAGGACCTGGGGGTCTCTGATAGATGAAAAACTTCACATGAAGTTTCACTATGAAGACAGGCTGAGGGAGCTGGGCTTGATCAGCCTGGAGAAAAGAAGGCTGCGGGGTGACCTCATTGCAGCCTTTCAATGCCTAAAGGGAGCCTATAGAGGGGAAGGGAATCAACTCTTAGAAAGGGTTGATAACTGCAGGATGAGGGGAAATGGTTTTAAGTTGAGGGAGGGGATATTTAGGTTGGGTGTCAGGAGGAAATTCTTTACAGAGAGAATGGTGAGGTACTGGAACAGGCTGCCCAGAGAGGTTGTGGATGCCCCGTCCCTGGAGGTGTTCAAGGCAAATTGGAGGTAGCCCTGGGCAGCCTGGTCTAGCAATGTGGAGGTTGGTGGCCCTGCATGTGGCAGGGGGGGGTGGAGATTCATGATCCTTGAGGTCCCTTCCAACCCTGGACATTCTCTGATTCTGTGATTCTGTGAGTCCTGTCTGCTAACATTGTTTTGGTGTTACATGTGCAATTACATGTGAGGGAGAAGAGAGAGATTTCATTATCTTTAAACATCTTTAACAATTTTCAAATTAAACTTTTTCTTTCTATGGGGAGTTCTCCTATGCCACCAACATCCCCTTCAGGCTTGCACATCCTAAGGATGTCAGAGATGTGAACAGAAAAGCACTGTTTTTTGCTGACACAAACTAGATGCAGCCAGCAGTAAGGGCCTTAGCCACGAGCAACTTGCTGATATTTACCTTTCTACAGCCACTGTGCCCACATGCCCACTGCATGATCAAGCATTGTGTGTGAACCACTGCCTGTCACCTGAGATCCAGCATCCAAACAGAATAGGAGGAGGGTGAGACAAGGAAGCCCCCAGGATAACTGGAGCAAGCATCCAAAATCCAGCCAACAGGAAGTGCGGAAAAGAGAATCATCTGAATTCCAATCTCATCCAGACCTGCATGAAACATGTCCACAAGGCAGGATACCGGTTCAGTGCCCTCTTTCACTTGTGGAAATTCAAGCTCTGCCTTTGTTCTGCTACCAAATCAAGACAAAGATAGATACAATCATCTATTATTATTGTGCAGATGAAGATGAGTAAAGGGGAATATGACTGCAGCCCAGTACTGAAACATTTCAAACACAGGGAGCTCAGCAGAGCTTCTCCCCATGACGAAGTGTACAGGCCTCGCTTTCCTCTCTGCACAGATCTCAAAAACTTCCAGCCTTCAGATGGGTGCAAATAACAGGTTTTCTGACTGCTTCATAATTTGTGGAGACATCTGAAAATATAATCTATATTACAGAGCAATGCCATCCCAGTCATGCAAGCTTCTGTAGAGCAGGAACCTGCCACATTAAATGATTCCTTCTAGTTTTGCAATTTAAATCGAGAAATCAGTATTACAACCTTGGCAAGCAATGAAAGTGAAAATAGACACTGTAAAAACATCAGGATTTCTGCTTTTTGTGCAGCAGCTACGCGTTGATAAAAGGTGGCATATGTCTCTCTCCTTCACAGGCTCACAAGTAAATAATCATCAATTTATACATTCAAGCACAATACCTCTGGCTACAAATTGCTTCTTAGAAGATTTTCCTTTTCCCCTGGAAGAACCACTTCTAAGTGTGTTGAAATTACATCTTATTCTTTTCTTTGAAAGATCTTTTACCACACAGCCAAATAAAGAGAGATCATTTGCATAATTCTTCTTTCTAAATGACTTCAGGTTGATACAGGTTCTTTGTGAATTGTTATTCAGCAGGACATGGTCAGATGCAGATAAAGTGCTATAGAAGGTGGAAGTTAACATCCTCAAATCTGATCAAATAACATTTCCGTTTTAAACTGATACTGTAAATCACAAGGAATTACAAAGCTGTAGTTTGATTCAGCTGTTGAAACAGACTTAATATTGAAGCAGCCTTTCACTCAACAAAAGATTCTGCTCTGAGCCATTCTCAGGCTTGTAGCAAGTACAAATTATAATTCTAGCAGACTCTCACAACCAGATAGACCATCTCCCTGGGTTGGCCTGAACTCTATGTGCAGACAGTTATTATATTCAACATATGCAATTGTCTATAGTAATGCATGTGTTATACGTATTAAAATAATAAGTTAGTTTCATTGTAAGGGTCTCTTCAGCTTCTTTGAGTATATCAAACATTTTAATAACTTCAGAAATCAAGATGCTCTCATTTTCTTTTAAAAAATCTGTAGATCTCTTTGCTATGGATATTCAAACAAAATATTAACATGCTTTACCTGAAATTTTATATAACTTGTGTAAAGGCTTGATTCTGAGTCTCAGTAAAGCCAAAGGCAGCCAGAACCTCACATGACAGAGGTCATCTCTTGCAAACACATTTACCACTCGTTCTCACATGAATACCAAATCTAAATATCACAGTCTGAGAACAAGCATGGTGTTAATCTCATTGCTTATCTCTCCCCAAAATTCTCAGGGAAGACACACCCGAATAATCTGTCAAGGGAAGTTGTGCAAGGACCACTGCTTTGTATTGCAAAATCAATTTTGAGATAGGTGCAGTTTGGAGCAGTATTTCACTGTTAATAAAATAGCAAATGCTCCCATAAAGGTCTTTCTCATCTGCACTGTAATAGCACTTGGGCTAAAAGAAAAAAAAAAATCCCCTGTAATCATTTCCCTCAAACATTTATACATTCACATACACACACATCTGTCTTCTGAATAAGAATAAAGAATTCAATGGACCATTGCAATGCCATATATTTGCCTTGTGAATATGCAACCAGAGTGAAAATTCTGTAATTTATACAGTGAGATTTTTATGCTGAGTTTTGAGATTTGCCAATGTTTTGACCTCTTCTCCCTTAACCTCAACATTTTCTGGTCTCTGCTTAAAGTCAAGATATGAGTGGATATAAAGGTAAGGATTTGGCCATGGAGTCTCAGTTTGTTCCCCCAGGACCATGGGTTTATAGGCAAATTTTCTTTAAATTTTTGGATAAACTCATGGCCATTTCATTCCCAGGATCAGGTACATCACACTGGCCCTTCTTTGACTTCTTTTACAGAACACATTCAAACACTTAGGAAGACTTCTGTGTGGGCTGACACAACCTAGAATAAAGACTACAGATATCTACAGCTTGAGCAACAAATGCAACTCAGCAGCTGTATCTGCACCACCTTTGGGCTGGGTCTTTTACAGTAATGAGAAAATCATGGTCACGTTACAGCCAGAAAATATCACCTGGCTCTGGATCCATCACTCCATTGTACACCTGTCACCTCATTCCATTTTTATTTTTATTTTTTTTTACCTTCCCTGCTCTTCCTTAATGATTTATTGAAAGAGAAGCAAACTTGTCACAGCGACCATCCTCAAAAAGTTGCACTGAGCCAAAGATGCTGCATGGCATCATCAAAAATAATATGATAAAATATCTGATAAAACAAATGAGCACTGTGAAAACAAAACTGCAACTGAGGAGATCTAACAAATAACATTGGCCTTGAGCATAACTGACTACATTTTGACATGGTTCTTTACAATAGGGGTTCAATTATCCATAGCTGATTTTTCTTAAATCGTAGTCATAAATTTAATACCACACTAATGAGTCAATGAAAAGTAAACTGATGGGTAAATTCATTCAGACTAGAGGCATTAAGAATATTTTCAATTAAACGTTCTTTGTTCCGAAAATGTATTTTCTTGTGAGAGTGAAAATGCTTTGCAGTTAAATATTGTTTTCAAAAACATTATCAAGAGAAAGGTTTCATAGAACCAGGATGGATTTACCGAACACCTTAGAGACAAAACTAAACAAGACTCAGCTCTATTCAGTGCAGATTTGGTATTTCAACATAGCTCTATTTTACAAGTATATTTGAAGAGCTGTGATCTCTTCTGGTTCAAAACAGAAAAGACTTCCAAAAATTTCTGTGAAATAGAGTCCTTTAGTCATTTTGAACACTTCTTACTCTATTTGGGATATAAATGCTCCTATTGCCAATGGATTTTAGCAGGCTATTTTGTCATTCCAACTAAACTGCTGGACATGTTAATGTTTAAATTGTATTAATTGCATCTGGTAAATGGACTATGCTGTACAGACAAACGTTTATTTACTTTTGTGTCTTCATCAATAGTTTTGATCTTGTATTCATCACCCAGTTCAACTTATATTGCTCCTCTATTAGAATGAAATATGGCAACATTCAATACTTAAACATTGAAAAGTTGAAAAGCTTCAAGGTGTTTCAAGGCAATTCAAGTCAAGGTTGGCTTGGACAACACTGTTTCTAGTGGGTTAGTAAGATGGGAAAATTATTGAATGTAGAAGCTAGGAGACAACACAAATCCTTGACAGTAGCATGGAATTAAAAATTAGTTTGGATATGAGATCAACATAACTATTTAGAAGACAGATACAGCTGAACATTTAAAAACAGATGTAACTGTGATATAAATGCATCAGCTGCTGAGTTCTAAATAAAAGGTATGGTTTCCATCAAGAATATATATGAGTAAAGGACCCAAGGTCACTGTCAACCTCAAAATAACTGTGAAGATGCCCAGTTCTCAAAACTTCTTATATCCAATAGAAGTTAAATGTAGACTTGGTCTTGACTTGAGTCTAAACGTAGGCAGCTGTATGATTTCTTTAGTTGCTCAGGATTTTATACTGTCTTCAGAAAATTTGACATTGAACATTATCTCACTGACTCAGCTGTTGGCAAAAATACTTTTGTGATTTTTAATCTAGTTGAGGACCGTGAACCATTCTACCAGAAATCAAACAACTAAACATCCAGAATACAGTTATGTTATTATGCAGAAGCCTCCAGTACACTCTACAGTGCTAGCTGAGCTCAGACCTTTCCACTGATTTCTGGACTGGGAAAAACACATTGTTACAGAGCACCTCTCTCTCATATCAACCAATTCAAAGTAGAGATCCTATTTATCCAGGCTCCCCGGGCATCCAGCCTAGTTCCCTGGGATGTTCAGTGTCACACTTCACCTTCACCTGTGCGACCTGGTGTAGGGAACCTGCTTTGGCAGGGGGGTTGGACTCGATGATCTCTGGAGGTCCCTTCCAACCCCTACAATTCTGTGATTCTGTGATTCTCTGTGATTTGTGACATTTTAGAGCGGTGAGGACTCACAGCTTTTTAATGCAGCTCTTCTCTACGGACAGCTTCAGGCCCAGAAAGGTAAAGCACAGATTAGACACCTAGCCCATCTCCTGTCAAATCAGCCTGAAGCTACTCCAGACATCAGGAAAATAAGAGTAGGGCTGTATATTGCCCAGCATGAGACCCAGCTGGATTTCTCCAGCTTTTCTGAAACCTCCATCTCTTAAACAAATCTTTAATTATCTTCATTTTAAAATTGAAACACTTCATGTGAAACTACAAACAAGATTCCCTGACACCAAGACAGAAAAAAACCCCAGAAAACGTTGAATAAAGTAAATGAAAGAGGTCAGAAGGTGGGGAGTTCCCTGCAAATAAAGAAATAAATAACAATAAGAAGGGAATTGGAAGCAGTAGTGCAGGGGAAGCATTGTTTATAACAAACAGCGAGATACAAAGAAAATTGGCCAGGTGAAAGCATACGATTGTGTTACAGTGAACTCCAGTTAAATGAATATCTGACATTAAATAAATCTCTTAATAAAATTACCACACTCTAGCAGTCCACACACTCTGCATATGTAATAAAACTCTCTAAAATGAATAGCTGATAAGGAAATGAACCTGTTCGGGGAATGAATAAACACACATTCACATATACACACAGAAATACCAAATGGTGAAACATACTCATAGTGATTATCAGACTGTTAAAATAATAACCCTGTGAAACAAATAAATCTGCCCCACAGCAAATTATGTCTCTGCTGTACTTATGGTGAAACCTTCTACAAACACCTGATAAAGGAATAAACCTGTTAAAGGAATAAATTGACTGTACAGTAAGGTTATCCACAGATTTACACTGGACTGCAGTGATAAACCTTCTTTTTCATTAGTCCAATAGATCATAGGATATACAGTACTTACAAATGTTTCGGCATTAAATATAAGCTAGAGTGCTCTGCTGTATGTATGCATCTGAGGGCAGGGGGTCAATAAATAGACTGAATGTTCTTTCACAAAATATATGTCAGTGTGCATTAGTAGAATACCTGATCAAGAGATGAGCTGGCTGTAAAACATCCCTTGCACACCTGAACTTCCAGAACATATGCACAACCAGAAGCATGAGGCTCCACGGGTCTCAAAATCACACAGGTTTTTGAGATTTAACCCCATGAACCCAAGATTTTTAAAAATTTAAATGCTGTGAGGCCATAATATGTTTTTGCTGTTGGACTTCAACCTTGGCCACGGCTCACAACCTGCCCTTGTATTGCTCATACACAGTGGAGGACAGGATGAGCCAGGATCAGCCCCTGCCACCTCCTGCAGGAAGGCCACAGCTGCCTCTCTGGTGACACTGAACTGCTCAGAACCACAGCAAAAAGGCTAAGACTGGAGAAAAGGTAGGACCTCTTTTTCTGGCTGTCTAAAGCTTCTAGGATTTTATGGATTGCATGGAATATAGACTATTTCTCCTAAGGTGTTCCAGCAAGAGCACTCGCTGGAAGAGTGCTGGCAGCCAGTGAGGCAGGCAGATTTGGGTCAAAGTAGGACTTATCATGAGATGGACTTTTTGTGGATGTGAATGGAGAAATGTTGGAAAAAAAAAGAAAAAGCTATTAAAAACAACAACAACAAACAAACAAAAAAAAAAAACAAACCAAAAAACCTAGAAAGAGTAAAAATATTTTTCCTCAGGAAACGCAAAATCAGCACTAGTGGATGAGTCTGCTTGAGCTCTGCATTTCAATTCAATTTTAGTATTCATGTGGGCTGACTTAAAGGTCAGCAAAAAGAAATTCAAGATTCTAATTGCCACTATCCAGCAGAAACAAAGGCAGAAACAATCCCATTTATGGATCAAAGTTTCTGACAAACCCTGATTTAAGTAGCAACACTGAGAACACTCACAGCAACAAGGAGCTGTGCAAAGGCAAAGCACCCTCTGGCTCCAATACCAGAGCCATTCCTTCTCCTTTTCTAAAAACTGTTCTTGCTGGATTCAAGCACGTTTGTATAAGTCACATAAATAGGCCTAATAAATTAAAAACTAAAATACACAAAAACATTAAAAGTTACCCATGCTTTAATTGCTAGGGAACTCAGACAAAAAAAGCCTCCATCCTCCTAGATGGGTCTGTAGACTCAGCACAGAGCTAAAGCAGGAAAGGAAAAAGCAAAAGAAAGGGGGAAATTTTCTATGTTCTTTCCAGTGTTCCAGAAAAGGGGAGGGAGAAGCAAGTAATGTGGAGAACAACTAAGATGAAATGTGATGTTGAAATGAATAAGTAAGTTCATTATATTCTACAACACGATAAGACTTTGCAGGCCTGATTACAACATTAAGGGACGGTGCTGCTATATTATAAATTACAGGGTGAAGCACTCCTGTTTCTGTCTCTATATTTCTAAGGTGGGAGAAGTTAATTATTGTTATAGGTCTAGATATTGCAAGGATGAGGATATCAGAATATCTTGTCATCAAGTGTAAAGACAGCAGTGGAAAAGAGGCGAAGGGGGGAACCACCCCATTTAAAGAAAATTATTATAAAAATACTAAAAATGATATATAGATTTTTTGACCTACATCCATCATTTTTACATGCCTAGGTACTTTGTGCCTTGTCTCCATAAACCATCACTCTGTTATTTTTCATGAAACTGAGAGTAAATGGCCAAAGCTCGAGACTCAGAAATAAAAATAAATAAATATATATATAAATAAAATCACCATGAGCAAAAAGGTTAATAGGAATCTGTGTGATTTTATTATTATTAAGCAGCACAGAGAGAAGAACAGCATTTCGAGCACTCTAAGTGGCCTGTGGCACAATCAGTAACCCTGAAGTATATTCAGCAATCTTTTTTTTTTTTTTTTTCAATTGCCCACCGCAGCCTATATTACAAATACATAAATCATAATGTTTCAACAAAAGCAAAATTTAATTTTCTCCTTTCAGCTGTTATCTGGGCCGGGTGGTATATGGCAGGCTGCGGCCGAGTCATTTATTACACTTGCTGAATGGATAATGGCAGGGAGAGTCTATTATACCCAGCTTTGTTAGGGCTTTGAATGTGCTACTGAAACCTGTAGCAGACTAAATCTCTTTACATCTGTAATAGATACACAGCACTCTATTATTTCATGCCAGAGCAAAATTAAACAGTTGTGTGTAGGGGGAGGCAGGGAGAAGAGGGCTGGGGGGGATCAGAGGGGCTCTGGGGATGGTGCAGGGTATTTTGCTGAAATTGCTTTAAAAGCAGCAGCATCCCCAGGATTCGTGCTCATTGCACAGACCCATTTTGGTGTGCTCTTGAAGGCACCTGCCTTAGCAGGCAATGCCTCTGTGCCAAACTCACACAATAAGATTCTCGGTCCTTTGCTTCTCGATGGGGGTATTTTGCAGAGTTTTAGGATAAAAGCAACCCTTTCCTTCCCAGCCTTGGTGCAACACCAAAAATACCCTTTTGCTTCTCATCATGTTTCTTCATTTCTGTGGCTGTATTTGATTCATACTCTCAGTGGACACCAGCTGCATTACCTGCTTTAGCACAGACATCCCATGTGGGGATGTGAAGGAAGTTTGCATCTGGAGCTGGTAGCCACAGCACCATGCTCAGTATCTCTTCTTCTTCCCCTGCACATTACCACCAGCTAAGGGAAGTAACAGCATCCCCTGATCCTCAACTCCCATCAGCCTGACTGCCAAGGACCAGTAAGCAGCCTTACACCTCCATCATCAGCTCCTGCACTAAACACTTACCCAGTAGCGTGCTGTAACCCCAGCACAGGCAGAAGCACAGCAGAGGTGCTCGCTGGCTTCCTACCAGCGTATCAGCACAAAGCCTGAATAAACTCTCAAGCTCACTGACATCTCACGTGGGATTTGCCTGGCTGCCCAGCATGAGCAGAGATGGTTATAAACACTTTAGAGCAAGAACGTGTTTCTTTGGTTATTGAAACTATTACCTCCTTGATGACTGAAACTATTATAAAACGGAAGGTAGAAGGGGAAGCTTTCTGTGACAGATTTGCTAATATCCTTCTCCAGGTGTTTACGACAACATTAATTCTTATACTATTCCTGTTCTGTCCCAGAGATGGTACAGGGAAATAATTACAAGGAACTAAATAAGCACTATAGATACCATGCTTGGGACTATTTCTGTGCATGCCGAACACTCTTTTTATGCACACCTAACATAGCCATGAGCCTCCCCATAGTGCTACAAAAAGAATGATGAGGGAGTCTACCTGGGCTCCAGCAGCCTCCTCAACACTACCTGGTTGGGGCTTTATGAAGCTCAACCCCTGGGTTGTACATGAAGTACTACTGGGATGCCTTGGGGTACATTAGCTGTCCAACAGGCTTTCATGCACATGAGCATGCAGTGATGGACCAGCTTAGTACACATGATTGTGTTTCCCTCTGGTGGCTGGGATCAGTGGATGAGGAAATCTCTCAGAGTTCTCTCCAAGATTTCCTTTCACGTACATGATAGAGATCCACATCCAAACATGAATCTCTGCATGAAATGGTTTCCAGCAAATGGGCATACCTCCAAGACATTAAACCACAACTTCCAAAGGTGCTAAAGCTTCAGTCGCTAAACAAAAATCACACAAAAATCAGCTTCTTAAAAATAAATTGCTGCTCAAAGGGGTTTGTTGTTTTGTTTGTTTGTTTGTTTGTTTTCCCTAGAAAAGGAACAAAAAAGAGTGGTGCTTTGAAGCAAAAGAAAAAACTAGGCTGGAACCTGATAGCATGGATGGATCCATGTGAATATAATTGGGTTAACATAGCAACCTGTGAGCGGGAGACCTGATGACAAGCAAATCAAGGATAGAAAAACAAGTTTCAATGGAGTTAGCCTCAGGCAATCTTATTTACTCCCTCCAGTAAGAAAAAAAAATTAAGAGTTTATGCTTTAGCTCCTATTAATTCTACTATCAGGCAAGAATTCTTTTGCTGCCTTACTTGTAATAGTATTGTCCTCCTCTCAGATAACAAGAAGAGACTTACCGCATCCTCCTACCTGCCAAATCTCCCAGTCTCAAGCAAGAGGATTAAAACCACTACTGGGTGAGACTGCAGTTGCTTGATTCCTGCTCACTTTTTAAAAAAGCTGTCTTATCTGTGCTCAAAGAAGTAAAGGCTCTTCTCTTGATGTGTCACTTTGTTATCGTGTACAGGTTCTTTTGCCAACACACTTCCAAGGCAGATTGATTCAATCTGCAGATAGTAAAGCCCCACTCCCTGGAGGAGCTAAAAGCCCCACAACTCCAAATGTTTCAGCACAGTGGTTTATTCTGTTATCACTATAAGGGCTCACAAAGGGGAGAAGGTTCCTTAGTGCTCTTCATTTGGAAACTAAGATGGTGAGGGGCTTTTGTTTCCCCAGTTTTCAGGGAAAATCTGTTGACTGGATGTTGGTCAATGAGTGCCATTTGTTTCCTTGCTCTGGGGCATACTGCCCTTTGGGAGATTAAAACTTGTTTATGTTCCTTGCCATTAACCAGATGTGCACCCATACTCTGTCGGCCCAGCAAAGAGACACAGAAACATAGGCTCTACCCTCTGTTTTAGTTGCACTGAAAAATATGGGCAGCTCAGAGTGACAGTGGTGCATTCCTGAGAACCCAACCTGGAGTTGGTAAGACCTTTGGGACAAATTTGCCAGAGGGAAGCACACGGAGAGGGTTTGAATAACAAATAAACAAAGTTGGCAGTAATGTTATGTCAGGCTGACAGAGAGTTGTTCTAACCTGATTTCAACATTCAAAAATCCCTGTTGCATCAGAGAATTTGAGAATTTAACCAAGATTGTGCTTCTTATTCATGATAGAACTGAGCGGTGAGAAGCACCACTGTGCATGAAAAAGCTGCTCTTGTTGATAAGCTTAGTCTCTCTCTACAAGTCAATCCATACATTCCTGGTGATACATATGATCTTGAGACTATTTGAGCACCTAATCAGGTTTTATGAATTTGGTGTTGTGTTGACAGAAAGGTGAAATATCTGGGGTCTGAACACATTATGCCTTGCTAGACAAAATAAATGGTACTGGTCCTGGAACTACAAGCAGTCTTTTCTTTGAGCCCTACTGCTTCAGAAAAAGATGCAACCGTGCAGAGGAGGATAATCTGCCATGGCATTAAAGTTACATCCCTTTGCAAACACCTCTTTTAAGACAATCTGCTGTTGATTTTCTGAGCTTTTTTTTTTTTAATCTTTTGTGAATGTGTTGCTAAGCTTTCTAATTTGTTGTCAACAGCCTCAGCAGAAAAAGACTAAGAAGGATGTGCCTCAACAGCAAAAGAAGAAGTGGGTCTCTGGTTAACTAGCTCACCACATCACCTGATAACCTCCCAGAGAAGTGATCTGGTATAATGAGAACCCATCACTGAAACTGCTGAGGTAAGCCAGGTTCTGGACTAGCTCAGGACCCAGTACTCACTGAACAAATACATTGGTGCCGAGATCCAAAAATTCAGCAGGAAAATGTTGCAAACATTGGTCAGGACTTCTGAGACTTCTCAGTAAGCAGATCTCCTATTGAAGGATTAAAAAGCTCTACAAGCTTGCATGGGTTTTATCTCACTTCCTAGTATGTCATACATAAATACAGTAGGAACACTTATGATAGTGAGATTCCCCAAAGGAATCTAAAGGTCCCAGAGTGGCCCCACGTTCATTTGAAAGAACATAGAAACCAAGAACTTCTCTCCCTGCTCCATACTGAAACACTAAAGGCCTCCCATCTAAACTTCATGGTGAATCCTTTTCATCTGCACTAGCTTCAGTCTCAGAGGAGGCTGCACTGCCATCACCCTCAGCACTGCACAGACATTCAGAAAAAAAAAAAAAAAAAAAAAGTTCTTACACTGTTATCTGAAGCAACAAGAAGGGCAAAACACAGCAGAAAACATACACGCAAATACAGTCACATACAGAGTTCAAGTGAAATGAGACAGATTACCAGCCATCCTAGAAATTGAACCTCAGCTCCCAGTTTCTCAACAGGAAACACACAAATCTAGAGCTCTGTCCATGTACTTTATTTTCCAGCGAGAATACAAAGCCAGCTTTTTAAAGATATTAATTTTAAAAGAAAAATGAGCATATTAATAACAAAAAAACTATGATTTTTCAAATCCATGCAGTAGCAAAGATAAAAGCAGACACATGAAGTTATAAAAGAAGTGCTGCTGAGCTGTGTTTGGATCAGCAATCTAGCGATCAGAGCCACCTGCCTCTTCTGTTGGCAATGTTTGTGTAGGTCCCATAGGAGCTTCCATTTAAATAGTGGAAGGATTTCATCTCTGAACAACAAGGCTAGCATCAGATGTATCTGACACACAAGGGGTAAAGGTTATAATTTCATGAGGCATGAATGTTTTTTTAATTTCAACCAATTAAATTAAACTCTCAGTTTGAGGCCTGTAGTGCATGGTCCCTGAAATGACCATTTACCGTACACGTCAGTTACTCAAGAGGTTTCCTTTTCTGTGTTATTTCTTCAGCCCAATGACTAGATGAAAGGAAATCACTGAAGCGTGTGCTTTATAACAATATAAAATAAAATCAGAGATAAAGGTTCCCTAGGACTATTTTTTAATGCTATCACGTTGCTTAGTTAATTTCAGAGCTACACGCTCAAATTCATGTTTTCTGTGAGTCCCGTTAGACAACAGGGAATGAACTTATTATGCAGATTTATAATTAAAACAGTTTACAGTACCTGGGGTTAAGCAAAGGGCTACCTTCCAGCTTGCATGAGGGTTCTTCTCAGCTGTGTCTGAAGAGCTATGCTTGCTTTTTTTTCTGGCTTCAGTTAAATGGTTGAATATGAAATTTGCAGTGTTTCCCCACCGTGCCATGGATTTCAAGTCACACAGAGTTTCAGGGCTCTAAGAGTAAAGCTTAAAGACACCTCTCCAATTGCTCAGTCAGCTGCAGACCGTGGTTTCATGAACACATGTCTACAAGGAGACATTTCCATCTTTGCAGCTTTCCCATGAGGCTCTACCCACTTATTACTAACAGCAAATATTAATGCAAAGTTATTGACCCAAATCACGAGATATTTGTATTGCAGTTTTTCCATGCATTTCAACACCAAAAACCTTCAGACTTATGGGCAAGGCCAATTTCTTACCAGGAAATAGAAGAAAGGAAAATAAAACAAGTAATTCTTTGCATCAACATTTTCTTCTAGACAAGTTCACCACAGATCCTACAGCACCTCTGAAATATCAGCATGTGAAAACTAAAACTGAGAAAATCACCATATGCCAGCTGCTGCAGCACCAGACAACAAAGAGATACAAAATGCTTGAGCTCAAAAGCATGTCTTAGCTCAATAAACAAGAATCAGGAGAATATTCCTGTTTCCCTCAGAAGGTTGCCACACAAACATGAGTATGTCTTTCTGACTTACCATGAATCCCATTTTACAGGCAGAGAAACTGTGGTGATAACTTCTTTTGGAAATTATGTCATAGAAGACATGTAGGTATACTACTTATTTAAATACTGAAGGACAACATACATGGTTTTCCCATGAAGAATAAGCTATATTAAATGGATTCAACCAGGAGTGTGGGTAAATGCTTCCTTGATCTTACGCATTCACTTGCTGCAGAAATCTTTCAAAGCAAGACTATACAGAAAGTACTCAAATAGATATGAAATCTGATATTCTATTTTTTCAGGAGAAAAATCAACCTTCTTAGCCCATCAGTAAACTCCAGTTCCAAGAGAATTCTGAGACAGGAAAATTTCTGATTAGAAGGATGCTCTAGGATCCCTGAGAGAAATTCTTGAGTTGCCACTGGATCACATTTTTAGTTTTCCTCAGTTTCTATATTCTGAGGCAAGGCTCTATACAATAAAGTGCTAGGAGCTGCATAAACTTTCAGTAAATCTGAAATAGGTAAGTAAATAAGTTAATAAAAAACAACCTAAATAAATAAGTTTAAAAAGTTGTTTCAATAAACTATATTTTAAGAGTATAACAGAATTTGGTAATTTGGTATTATACTAAGGAGTTTCAGTTGGGCCCTAAACATATATATATACTTATATGTAAACATATCTATTCTCTCTGTAAAGCAGCTGCACAATTTCAGTCCTGCTTTAATTCCCCTTTCTCTAAGGATTTGCATTACAGCATAGAGGATTACAGAAAGAAAATACAGGCAATAGCATGTAATGGAATATAAAGACTTTCACCTCCGGGTCATCAATTAAAATCTAGTCCCAATTGGTAGTGACTAAACATCATTACCCTCTGGTAGCCATTCACCTGCGTATCTGAAATGGAGTATACCAGCTCTCCGAGCACCACAGAAGCCCCTGCCAGGGCTCACACAAGCTGGCCTACATGCCAGTGATTTTAGAAGAAAGCCTGGAGAACCGAGGCAATGTGGAGAACAGATATCACAATGGGGTTTTGCAGATCTGGTCTTAAAACCCTTCCCCAGCTCCCCTCTCCACAAACTCTGATTAATTACCTTGTTGTGTACTGCTCTTCTCAAGTCTAATGTACACAGACTTTGCCCCAACCTTCCATAAAAGGACTAGAGGGACTGAGCTAAATGTAAAGAGCATAAATCAGATGCTCTGATGACAGAAGAATTTCTGCCTCTTGCTCCCTTGTTGCATCTAGGACAAAATTGAACTAAAGGTATTTTAGCCTTCTCTGCAGCTCCTCAGAATCATAGAATCATAGAATGGCCTGGGTTGAAAAGGACCACAATGACCATCGAGTTTCAACCCCCTGCTATGTGCAGGGTCACAAACCAGCAGACCAGGCTGCCCAGAGCCACATCCAGCCTGGCCTTGAATGCCTCCAGGGATGGGGCATCCACAGCCTCCTTGGGCAACCTGTTCCAGCGCATCACCACCTTCTGCGTGAAAAACTTCCTCCTAATATCTGACCTAAACCTCCCCTGTCTCAGTTTAAGACCATTCCCCCTTGTCCTATCACTATCCACCCTCGTAAACAGTCGTTCTCCCTCCTGTCTATATGCGCCCTTCAAGTATTGGAAGGCCACAATGAGGTCTCCCCAGAGCCTTCTCTTCTCCAAGCTAAACAATCCCAGTTCCCTCAACCTTTCCACATAGGAGAGCTGCTCCAGCCCTCTGACCATCTTAGCGGCCTTCCTCTGGACCCACTCCAAGAGCTCCACATCCTTCCTGTACTGGGGCCCCAGGCCTGGATGCAGTACTGCAGATGGGGCCGCACAAGAGCCAAGTAGAGGGGGACAATCAGCTCCCTCACCCTGTTGGCCATCCCTTTTTTAATGCAGCCCAGAACACAGTTGGCCTTCTGAGCTGCAAGCGCACACTGCTGGCTCATGTCCAGCTTCTCGTCCACCAGGACCCCCAAGTCCTTCTCTGCAGGGCTGCTCCCAAGGAGATCTTCCCCCAGTTTATATAAATACCTAGGACTGCCCTAACCCAACTGCAGCACCCCACATTTGGCCTTATTGAACCTCGTTAGGTTTCCATGGGCCCATTTCTCCAGCCTGTCCAGGTCCCTCTGGATGGCTTCCCTTCCTTCCAGTGTATCAACTGCACCGCTCAGCTTGGTGTCATCTGCAAACTTGCTGAGTGTGAACTCGATGCCACTGTCTGTGTCATTGATGAAGATGTTGAAGAGCACCAGTCCCAAGACCATTGCATGAGGGACATCGTGACCATCCTCCACCCTGACACAGAACCATTTCCTTATCCATCAAACAGTCCATCCTTCAAATCCACACCTCTCCAATTCAGAGAGAAGAATGTGGTGAGGGACCATGTCAAAGGCTCTGCAGAAGTCCAGGTAGATGACATTCATCACCCTTCCCCCATCCACTGAAGCCGTCACTCCATCATAGAAGGCCACCAGATTGGTCAGGCAAGATCTGCCCTTGGTGAAGCCATGCTAGCTGTCTCTTTATTTATATGTTCTAGGAGAATCTGCTTCATGATCTTCCTGGGCCTTCAGAGGGCCACAGAGGTGACGCTCACTGGCATGTAGTTCCCTGGGTCTTCTTTTCTCCCTTTCTTAAAAATAGGATTAATATTTCCCTTTTTCCAGTCACTGGGGACTTCACAGACAGCCATGATATTTCAAATATGATAGAGAACAGCTCAGCAACCATCAGCCATCTCTTTCAGATTCCTAGGATGAATACCATCCAGCCCCATGGACTTATATACATTCAGTTTCATGAGGAGATCTCAGAATTGTTCCACCATTACCAGTCCCCACACCCTTGCCTAGAGGCTCAGGGTCCTGGCAGACGTAGGAAGCCTGACCATCCATGAAGATTCAATCCTGATCAATAAGCATTTTTGTACCAAGCACAACGTGAGCTACCTCATTTTGAGATCCTCACTGCAAAGTGCTCAAGATAGAATTACATCGATGGTGATTGCTGACTTTATACAACTCACCTTCAGAAGATCCAGTCAGATGAGCTGCTGGTGATAACTAGATACAAACAAGCTTCCAGAAGTGGGGAAGCAAGCAGACATGGTCTTGCAGAACAGCTGCACGGGTTCTGTCACCCCTTCATCTCAGCCAGCACATGATGGCTCCTCATGTGTCCCAGAGAAAAGGTATTTTCAACCACCTCCATGGGTGGAATGATATTTTACTCCTCTTCTGCATTATGCAGGTGCCAAGCATGCAAAGATAAACTGTTCTGTAAATCCTGTTCTACAAATCACTGCAGAAAAACTGGTAAAAATGAGGGTCATAACACAAGTGCCCCAGGAGCTAAATTTCTCCATGCAGACAACAAGTGTGCACAGACAGAGGGGAGGGGTAGCAGAAAGCCTAACTTACACCAGTGTGGATTCCCTCTAGATTCCCCTCTTTAACAGGCCTGACCTTTTCTAAAAGGGTTATATCACATACAGACCTCAGCTATTATCCTGAACACTGTTTGCTTTGCTCTGAAAACCTCGCTGAAATAATCCCACGATGAACCTTGTTCTGCAAGCCATCTGTGGGCAGGATTGGGCCTCTTACAAGTTCCTGCCATGAGCAAACAGGAAAGTCATATCCCTCCAGTCTATATTATTTCTTCTAATAGATTCTTAATCTGAGGGAGAGCCAGAGATCCTAAACAAAGATAGGGTGTAAAGGGATGGACAAGATGTTAAAGAAATAAAATCCATATCAGGGCAATAACAGTCATAAAGCAATAAGGTGGATGTATAATAGTTCCTGGACTTTTAATTTGTGACTAATTTGTTGCACAATGAGGTTGCAATTTTCTAATTGTGATTGCCATTTTAATTTTACTCATGGCTGTGCAACTAACAATGTATAGTCTAGTAATTAAAATTAATTGTACCTTCACCTGCATATTTCTATTAGGCTGTTAAATTTAGTTGGTAGGCTCAATGATTTTGTTCTCTGAGAAATACTGAATTCATTTCAGTGTGCCCAATTATGTTACACTCTGTAATTCCTGTACGAAAAACAAGCATTTCACTTTGATATGAAAAGTTGCTACAAATCCATTTTTTAAATTGCATATTCAAAAAAGAATGTAGGCTGACGGGTGATAAGAGGAAGGGTTTTTCTTTCTCTTTGAAAATAGCCCACTTGTGGGATACTTCTTATAAAACTAGCAATTAAAGCCTCTAGAAATAAATCCTATAACTATATTGTCACCATTCAATTAATTTCATGAACAATTAACAGATGTCTCTCTAACCACATACACATGGTTTAAATTCAATCAGTATTTTATGGCTTGCTATATCAGGCATATTTGAAGCAGTGGGAACACAGTAACAGAACAGAGCATTTCAATGCACAGACAAAACTATGAATCCTCACTGTCACATAAGATCATTTACACTCATGACCCATCTTTCCAGAATCCATACAACTTTGAAGCTTACAGGTTAAATTTTCTCCAGAAAAGAGCATTCATCATTTTTACATATCAGACTGTATGTAAAACCATAGGCCAGACTGTACCAATTCCTAGCAAATCCTTTAACAATATCAAAATATTCTGTAGTTAATTTATGATCAGTAGTGATAAAGTAGCCCATTCTTTTCCAGCCCGCAGCAGCAGCTATCCAATGCAACTAAACTTGAACTCTACACTGTTGTACAGATTTACCTTTGTGCTCTCAAGAGAGGAAGTTAACTTTTTCTTCATTTTAGACCCTCAAGTAAGAATTGAAAACAAAAACGGGGCCAAACCTTCAAACCTGAGACTGTAAAATCAAAACCTTTCAAACACTAAAGACAAAAAGGGTCTGTTCACAGAGATACTAATCACCCACTATCACCATTTATCTCTCCAAAGTGCTAGACTGTGACCCTCTAAAACTGTGGCCACACTGCAACAGATCTGGCATGCTTGCCATGAGGGAAGCTCCCTGGTAAAAGGCTTGCAATCTAATTGTAAGAGGACATCTATGCTGCAAAAGGTGCATCCAAACAGTTTCAGTATGTTGTAGTCTGGTGTTACATGTTGTGAACTTCAAGGCTGAGGCTTGGAGAAGGTAAGGCAGAGGCTATAAGAAATAAATCCACTGTTAAACTAGTATGATTGTCTGGAAGCCAAGGTGGAGCCTTTATACCATAACCAGAAGGTCTGCACCATCCAGAAGAAAAGCTAAAACTACGTGATCAGACTGAAAGACAACTTTTCTGTATGGGGAGAACCAGTGGAGGATAACTGACTTCTTTAATCATGAACATCTTTATTTAAAGGCAGACAATCTTGACGTTCTGGACTTTTTTGTTGATCATTAGTCAAGAGATGAATATCTCCATTAACAAATTATGGCACAAACCACATTTACTGGTAAGTTTTCAATGAACTTTCAATCCAGAACTTGACAAAGAAAAGCAAACTGAGAGGAGAACAACTTTCAATTTGGTTTGCATCACCAATTACCAACAAGAAAAAACTAATATAGTCACCTGATCTGAGTAAATATTAATCAAAAGTTGCCTTTCCAAGGGAATTATTTGAACCACAAATAAAAAACACGGGGATTATTAAAAAAAAAAGTAGTTTAGTTACTGTGGAACTGTGTCTTTAAAATGAAGCTAACGATATTGTCCTGCCATGCATATAAAGTGAGGATGGTGAGGAATCCAGACAGCAGGGAAACAAGGGTCCTAGAGAAGCCTGCTAATAGTAAACCACATCCACAGTGTTTCACTCTCTTCATGCAGTTATGATAACAAAACACAAGATATAACTGAATTACCAGCAGTTACTGATGTCATGTGAAACTGGAGATGGAGAAGGAAGAGTGTGGTTATAAATTTAGGAAGGGCTGTTTCAGGAGGAGGGGGGCAAGCAGAGTGTTTCATCAAAGGTGCCTCGTCTGCCAGCCGCCCTAACAAGAGTAGAGAAGGGTCATTGTGAAGCGCACACACACACAAAATAAAACAAAAAACAAGCAGGGGAAACGAACAGGCAGACAACATTTAAACTGAATTTGACTGTTTAAGGCTGAAAAGGGAACTGGCCTTGTGAAAGGGAAGATTTTGAGCTCATCCTAGTCAAGTATGTTTTCATCATAGTCGTGTGATAAGGTGGATGCTATGGTTATGACTGAAAGTATAAAACCAGTGTTAAAAAATATGCAATTCACCTTTCTTTAAAAGATTGCTCCTTCATCCATCTGGCTTGAGAACAGTTTACTTGTGAACTGAATTGCAACAAATCCCTTTGAAATTATTTTTTTGCTATATAACCTTTATTACTATTTTCTCATATAAACCCTTGTTTAATAACAACAGAATAATTGGCTATTTTAGATGATATTATCAAGCCTGTTTAATGTGGCTGGGTGAGTGACTGTTATTCATGCAATTCCCTATTAGCCCCTTGACCTAGATCATTGCTGGAGCAAGTTTTATCAGCTTAATTGCATTTCCCCCCTCTTCCTGTGTAAATTAGTCTGTACAAATAGAATTTCCTAGTTATTCTGCATCATCTCTAGATATGTTCTTCACAGTTAGGAAAGTCTATTCAAGAAAAAACAAACAAAAAAAAAAAAAAAAAAAACAAGACAAACTCCATCTGTATTTGCTAAACTGTAGAAAGCTGAAAAATAAACTGGTCAAATCATACTTGGCTTGGGATGATTAAGACATTTTACGTGGCCAGACAAAGTAAAAAAAATCCAGGAGAGACGATGGAGACAGAGACTAAGAGCTTTTACAGTACTGGAAATTAGAAAACTTCCTATGGGGATCTGTATTTGTTATAAGATGTGTTGTTATCTTCAATCTAAAAGCGACCTTGATAAAGTATCTTTTGACACTTTTACTGCTCCTTTAAATGAAATATTCCCTATATCTTCAAGAATCAGCTTGAGTGGAATCGACTCGGTAGCTCAGCTTTAGAAAGACAGGGGAAACATTTTCTAATTTAAAAGAAATTTGAGAAAATAGTTCCATTCCCCTCTCTATTATCTAGCCATTCTAGAGCTTAGGTTTCTGAAACATCAACATGCACAGTTTGCTTTACAATCCTTCTGCAGAAATTAGCTGACACCCGTCAGTGTAGATAACAGAAAGCTGTGGCATTAACACTTGAGAGTGCATTAATCTTTCCCAAATTAAAATCTGCACCACAGCATTTAAGATTGAGGCCACCATGGTTCAGTGCTGTTTGACCGCCAATTTTGATAAAAGTGTTTTAAGAGAGGTGAGACTTAGATAAATTGCCCATGCTTACACAACAGCAGCGAGGGTAAGTGTTCAGTCTATTGGTTGCCATCATAGCGGAGTGTCACTGCTGTTTGCATGTTTACATAGAGTGCAAAACAGGAGGAAAAGCAGTATTGAACACTATATTTCTTGGAGGTGACATCAATATTATATTTCATCAGTGGGAGACAAATATACTTTCACATTTGAGTATGGGAAGATAAAGGCACTTTTGGTTGTAAAACAAATGAATACTCCTCCTAAGCTCCCCAGCTACTCGCTTCCTCCTGAGTTTAAAAGCAATCTGTCTGCACTGAGTTAAGCTTTAGTGATAACACCCACTTGTAGTTCTTGATCCAGGCCTTTATGAAATAGGCTTTCCACTTGACACACAGCCAGAAAAGCATTGCTACATGAAGCACCTTGCATTTTCTTGAGTTCTGCTGACTTCAAAGGCAATGCACAAAATTGGATATGAGACTAAAATTTGGCCCTCCTGATTTTATTGTGTTGCTGCTTTGTGCACACTCAAAGCTTCTCAGAGTTGTGGGTTATTTTCCGCCTAAAGTCATGGGAGGGCAAAGGAAAATTCCACCTGCCTTAGCAGGATCCAGGTCAGGCACTGGGAGCAGGCAATAACTGTGAAGCAGCTGTTCATCCGCACAGAGGGTTGGATTTGGATTTTTACACCCACATGGCCTGATGCACAGGAGCCTGCATCAAAATCTCAGCTCACAGAGGTATCTGGTCACCCAAATGCCACTGGTTTAATATCAGTTTCTACGTTCCTGCCATGAATTACAGTTTCAGCACAAATACTGATCACAGAACACAGAGTTTAAACAGGAGTCTGGTGCTAAAAACCTGATCAGTGGGTGTGAACCTGGAAGTCAGAAAACCAAACCATCCCCCTGAGCAAGTCCTGCCACCTCTCTCCACCTGCTTTCTGGTCCTGCTCCATGCCTAGAGGTGTTCAAGGCCATGTTGGATGGGGTCCTGGGCAACCTGATCTAGTGCTTGATGTAGTGGTTGGCAACCCAGGCCACAGCAGCAGGGTCAGAACTGGATGATCCTTGAGATCTCTTCAGTCTTAAGCCATTCTATGATACTTTGGATTATGTAGAACACTTCTTATGGAGTTATTCTTATAGACCTTGTCTACAGCCTTGTTAACTGTATTTCAGATGTCTCATGTTCTTACCCCAAGACTCCAGATTGAATCACTGCTAATACGTAGACCATGCCTTTTTTCTGTTGATCCTGTTGAAGGATTTTTAAATTAATATTCTGGGGTTTGGAGCGAGGCTTCCTGTCTGTAAAAAAAAATCAGATCTTTGAAATAAAGACACTTTGGCCCCAGTGGTTTGCAAGTATTATTTCTGTGCTGGCCATACAAAGAATGTTGGAACTCTGGGACTTTTTTCGTTTCCTGATTTTTTCCTGGGATTTTCAGATGGCCCTGAGGTCTTGGGTTCCTACCTCATTCACACACAGGTTGAGAAACATCTAAGAGCTCAAACAGATCTGTAACAACAAACTATTAACAGCACTGTGGACATGTCATTCCCAGTTCCTGAAAGGTATACCCCTCATACTTGATGTTTGTTCTGTAATAACTAGGAATGTAATAACTACTGCCTTACATGGTTCCCTCCTTGTCTTAATGTAGCATAATGAGGTAAAGTTTTAGAAATTGAAAGGATACTCAGGATAATCCCCTTTGAAGTTAGTCGTCTACCACTGAAATTCACAGCAAAATACAGACTACTGATTTTCATCAAAATTTGGAGAAAATTAAAGCCATTCAACTAATTGCTATTATATAATTACCACATTAAAAAAAAAAAAAAAAAAAAAAAAAAAAAAAAAAAAGCACTCTTATCTGGGATTATACTAATGAAAGTAGAGGCACATCTGCATAGGGAGAGGAATGAAATAGCCTAGATGCTTTACTGGGAGAAAGTTGATCTATTTTTAAGCAAGAAAACAGTATCTGAGCAAAAACTGCAAAAAAAGTATTTTGCTTCTTCACAACTTCCCATATAATTGGCTTCTCCAGAAACTGGAGAAGCAGGAGGGATGCCGGCCTATCCAAAATGGAAACAGAAAAACAGCTGCCACGAGCTTCTCATGAGGAAATGGGAAACCAAGGTCCACCTTTGGTCTTTGCTGCTGACTGAGAGCTGATGTCTAAAGCAAAGGAATTGGACTGTGAGACAAAGAGCCAGAGACTGAGTCCCCCCACTCAGATAAGTGCTGACTTGTCACATTTCACTGCCTCAGCACAAGCCTCCTTCATCGTCATCAAACTGAGAGCACTTCTTACCAAAAACATAACAAAGCTATGAAAAATAAAAATCTGTGAAGCATATTGATATGTCCCAGTGGAAATCACTGTGACTGTGTAAGATATAAACATAAACTGTGTAAAAAAAATAAATAAGCTTTTTAGGAGAAGCTAAAAATAAGCTGAATCATCAAAAATGAAGACTATATCATGAAATCTTTCACCTTGGAAAGATTTTCTTTTCAGGTGAACATATCCTGTGCCAGCTTGCCTGCTGAACCATCAAATCTTGAGTTCAAAAATCATTCCTCACTATTCTTTATTATGTAATTTACTATATTTATTGTAACATATGGGAGCAAACATATCATATTAGTGTGAGCTTGTGTATAAAAGCATGTAAAAGCAAAGTAGCCAACCTGAGGTAAGGCATTCCTGTCATGAATCACAGGCTAGACTTCACCAAAGGCATGCATTACTGCACTAGAGGTAGGTATAGTACCAACATTATGAAAGATGATATGGTCCTCAGGGTTCACAGTGACATAAGAAATCAGAATAACACAGGTGTAACTAATGTCAGAACCACAAAGTAACAATGAGATAATTATGATCAGTACTATACAAAACCATAGGAGCATCCAGAAATTGTACCTCCCATCATGCCAGGTTGGCAGCACACACTGCCATGTATCAGGAGATGATGTCCCATGTCTCCTATTTGTGCTGTCCATCACTTCCCCACCCACCCAAAATAAACACAGGATACTTTGGGAGAAAAGTCTTCAACTCCCAGCATACCATAAGCAGGCCAGAGTGCAGCCCCTGTACAGCATCTAGGTTCTGCTTCAAGGTACATGGTTCAAGCCTGCACAGAACTGAAATCAGCAAGGCTCACATTGAAGCAGCTCTCTGGCAGACAAAGATGACACTACTCCCTGTTCACTACATTTTAACAGAAGTTGAGTTGAAAAGGTCAGTCCTTATCTTCTAGGTACCCTATGGTTTAAATCCTGGATTACCTGGAGGTCACCTAAAACTCTGAGATGAAGGTAACGGTCAAGAACTTCACTTGCTTGGGTCAAGGAAACATGTTGTGTCAAAGCAAATAACACAAGATAGAGAGCCCTCTCCTAAACTGAGGAGACACAGCAGAGTATAATCCTTGCAAGGGCTACAGACCAAAAAATTCAAAACTCACCACCTTCTGCCCAATGTAATTCTTCAGGCCTACTCAAAAATAAAACCTACCCGATACTGTGAAAAGCAAAATCAAAACAATAAGTACATGCAAACTTCAAACTTTTTTGAGGTAGGGACAACAGAGCAAAGAAATCCTTTATGGTGTAGGTAGTCATGGTATATAAGTAACACATTACACAGATTATAATTAATTATGGTAATAGGGAAAACAGGGAAAAAAGATAAGAGGGAAAAGAAAAAAGGGGAAAAAGTCAATAATCTCAGTTACAACACAGCTAGACACATTACATCAGAGGACAGCTTAGGCTTCTCTGTATTTCTCGGGGCTTTTTTTTCCACTTGAAAAGCAAACTAAATGTAACTGAAAAGAACGCATATTGCTTTCTATCTCTAGGGATCGTGTGAGAGCTCACAAGGCTGCTGAAGCCAAGTGGTGATAATATGACTCCTGGAAATGGTTCAGTTCAATTTAGAGATTTTGATTCACAATACAAAAGCATAGAGTAAAGCAGATGCTATCAGCCTGTGTTGATTAGACCGAGCGATGTGATGTCAATTATTGTATTTTTTATTTGAAGCCCACCCACTGATCTGACTAATCTGTGCTATTAGGAGCCCATGCCTGAATAATTAGACAAACTAGATTGAACATTAAGCTGAACTGACCCTTTGAAGGAGCAGAGAGTTAAGTAAGAGGACACCAACCGTTGCCTCAGATGCAGAGAGACAGCAGGGCACCCCAGCAAAACAGATTGGCAGGAATCCTAGAAAAATGGAGACCTGTCTGTTACTAGTATTCATCTGAACAGAGTGTGCTAATAAGAGTATTTGTTAACAAGCATAATTGTGCTTCACTATTTCATTACTACCTTCCCCATTACACCTCTGAGATTCCTCATGTGCAGGACAGAGCTCTGGTTGGAGTCTGACATGGGCTGAGGGATTGAGAAGATGCCATTTGTATCTTTGTGGATAGTCATCATGTGGGTCACCACTGCAACAGTTTAACTGGATGAGAATGAACATACAGATGAAGATACAGTGAAAAAATGTGGAATCGGGTCACTTCATATCTATATAAGAAATGTCAATTATGGATTAGAAACTGGGGCTACAGCCTGAGAGATGCTGCTGTGCACCCCATAGCAAAGTATACAAGGCCTTAAGTTTTAGCACTCATACAGCTGCAGAGTCCACAACAACCCAGAAACATGGAACAAAGACACTGTAAATTATCTTCATATTAATTCACACAACAACTAATATATACTCCCAAATTCAAATAACGACTTGCAGTCCATCACTGAATAGAAGCCCAGTGCTCTCGCTGAGCAACCAGAAATCCCTGAACAAAGAATCTGAGGCTGAGCTTTAGCTAAGTCTAGTTACAAATAACAGTATTCATTGCAACTATATAAAGGCAACCTGCATGTGCCTGATGTATGGAGGGCTGGCATGCAGTTGTTAAATCAAAGCAGCAGCTAGGCTGTAAAGATTTGCAATTGCACAAAAAGCACAGATAAAGAACAGTTGATTTTTCTCATTACGTAAAATGTAGACACTCCTGTCTTGACCAAAGAGGTGAGAGCATATGATTTCCTGCTACTTACAGGTCGTTTGGCTGAAAAAATACAGTCCCTTTGCAGTTCAGTCTATTGGCAATTAGATAACAAATACAGGACATGTAGATGGAGTCAAAAGCATCACTGTGTTTTACAGCCTGCTTGCACAGTAAGTCTGTAGTTTGCAAGGCGGAAAAAAATTCCTGGATAAAAAGCATGGAGCAGACGTTCACCTAGCATAAAGTAGCAAAGCCTTGTTGATTTCAACAAAGCTATGTGGATTTAGTGGCTGAGGATGCTATTCCTTACTAGTGAGTTTGAAACTCCTATAACTAACTAAGAAAACTCAATAGATGTGCTTTCTGAATTCAAGTCACATGTATTCTGGAACAATTGTGCTACCCTTCCAAATCAGGTTCCCTATACAGGAACATGCAGGTACCCTATATGACCTAAAAACAGTTGTGTTCCTTTATTAGTAGTAAGAGAGTCTGAAACACAGATTTTTCAACGTGTTACTAATTCCACATTGGATATAGAGGGAGGAACGGGTGAAAAGAAAACAAACATGTTGAAGACACAAAAGGAGGTTTGGCTCATGAAAGTTTATCTCAGCTAATAAAGAGAATAAATGGATAACAAAGTAAAGATGTCATTAGCAGTAAGGTACAGCCCTTTGTCATTAGTAGAATAATGCAGTGTGTTTTGTTGGCTTTTGGATGTTAATATGATCTTTATTCAATGCAAACAGTTAAATGGAAAAAATAAAAAATAAGAAAAGCATCCCCATGAGCTTTTTAAAGCTGCTTTCAGATGAGATTTCCTTTCCTACCAGTATCATATACATGATTATTAGCAAAAAGAATTACTAGGTTTCACAAAAAAAGAACTAAAAAAACTTCAAGACTTAAAATCACTTTCTTTGCACTACTAAAGCCTTGACACTTCAAGAATATAGATTTCTTCATGTAGGAGCACATTTACACCACAATGAATGGGACTGTTACCCACAATATTAGTCCACATTAGCCTAAAAACAACCAGTTTTATGGCAGTTTTTTTGGTTCTATCTCCTGCATTATGTCCTAGTAATCCATATTTCTGGGATTCAAGCAAACATTATAGAATCTGTAAGTCTTAACATCAGCCTATGCACTCTCTCTCTCTCCTTCATTCCTACACAGGTCAGAACTTCAACAAATATTGATCTCTTGGCAAATTGAAGATCTTAGAATTGAAAATAAAACAAATGGGACCTTCTGATATGATGGTGTATTTGAAAAGCATTCATTCCTAGAACAGATCTTAAAGTACAGGACCTCTGTGTTGGTGACTTTATGGTTTAAGAATAGTAACACAAGGTTGCTTGCCCTAGAAATACCTGATAATCCAGATCAATTTACAAAAACCAGAATCAGTATACTTCAAAACTTGCAGTAACTTTGGAAAGAGTTTTCCATCTATAATTTTCCATGTGCAGTAGATAAGTAATTGGATGTATAACGTTTGGGATGACCCACATCATTAGAATCTGGGTGGTCACCATTGCTAACTTGTGTTGCTATAAGCACTGATGTGCCCAGATTTTCCGTGTCTGTCCAGATGTAGTGTGGACCTGATTAACAGTCTGTGACAAGTAGTGTGGCTCTTCCCATTTCATCAAATGGGCTCTGAAAATGGCCACCTACCAGCTGCATGTGATTATTTCTGTGTTGGGTGTGCATTTAAAATAAAATTGTTGACGTTGTAAAGCAAAGCGATCAAATCCGCAGTGTTAGATTTAGGACTGGCTGGAGAGAAAGGAGTATGCAATCACATATTTCCTCCTGTTTTCTGCAGAAGGGAGTTGAACCAAAATAAGTTTTATTCTGGTGTTTTGCTGCTTTTTAAAATGTATTTCTGACTGTGCGCGTAGTTAAAAATTTCTTCATTCAATGTCTGAAAGCAAACATGCAGTTTTCTTAATCAAACCCCAGCAGCATCTCCAGTTCCTTTAAAGCTAGGCCAGCAGCACCCACAAGATGTCATATGTTTTAGTTTGCCAGTAAGGGAAAACATATGTTCAGCTCTAACAGGACAAACTCAGTGCATTGCACACTACTTTACATGCCTGCTGCCACTGCAAGACACCCTCTAGCACAGCCATCTTGTATTCCATGATAATTGCAACAAGGTTTTTCAAATCAATTACAATCCACATTGTCTCCTCACTGTACACAATCAACACAGAAATGCCATGTCATTTTTTTTCTCCAAGAATTCAGCTCAAGTTATATTTTAGTCATCCTTTAGCTCTACCTCAATGTTCACGTTGTCGCTGTCAAGCCAGGAAGCAGCACTGACAGCTACATCTTGAATAGCCATCTTTCACTCTCAAATAATCTAGTTTGCAATGGGTATCTTTACCTACTATTCTTCTATTTTCCATCTCATGAGCTGCCATGAAATTGACATTTAAAACTAATTGTACGGTAAAATTCTGCAGATTCCAGAAACTGTGCCTGAGATTTGTGGCAATGCAGGAGGACCAGATTCTCCCCTGTATTAGTTTTCTGTCTGCTACATAACTGTGAATGAGTGCTAAAGGGGATTATTAGGCCCCAGTGGTGAGATAGAGTGCATATAACTAATCTGCATTGCTTATCTCAAGCAGACAGTGGTCTGTCAGGACATGTCTACATGCCCTCCATGCATGTCCCTTGCCTTTATTGTGTTGCTGCCACCGTTGCTGCTGGTGGCTCTCCTCTGCTCTTATAAACAACCAATTACTGCCCCAAACAGATGTCTGTGACTATGATCAAATAATTTAGTTGGAGTGAAGAGGCCTTAAACGGGTCAATTCCATTCAGTTAGACATGGTATCTGAGCGAAGGCGAAAGGAGGCACTGCAGGGTGACCTGAACTTGTGAGTTATTGAGAGCAGGTAAACTTAGGACAGCAGATAATGAATCAGCTCTTTCCAGTCAACACCGTAAAAATACATAAAATGAAATCTGAAGAATTATTTAAATTCTACTGCAGGAAATCAAACGGGAGAGTTAACAGAAAAGGAGATTCCTTCACACAGTGAAACATTTTGTTTCATGAAAGACATGTGCTTCCTTGCTATTAACCATTAGTTTATAAAGCTAAAAAGCTATATATAGAATTAGGAAAGTAGTGAGAGAGTTTAGTGGGATATTTTTAATTAACTTTGCTACTGATGAACTGTTATCTCCAGCAAGAAAATATGATACATATGCCTTTGAAAAAGTATGATTTCTATTAAAATATTGTGCTAACTCCGTGGTTTATAGCTCGCCTGTTCAATAAATTTGTATTTAGCTATTGTCTTCCTTGGTCTGCAGGGGAAACAATGCGTATCGGGCAGATGCTCAGACATCCGAACAATTAATGTAGCTTTCAAAAAGAAAAAAAAAAAAAAGAGAGAATGGCTTTAAATCTTTTCTGCCTATGCAACCAACAACCACCCTACATGAGATCATAAAAATACACGGCTGTTTGACGGGTAGTTATGTTAAGCTATAACCATAACCAAAAGCCATGACCAAGAAGGTGAAGGAGAGAATCCTCCAATCCCCCCCTTCTGATTCAACAGTGCCTTAAACTGCAAGATTTTCCATTCTGCAATGCTGTCACCCAGCCACGCAAGCATAATTATCTGTTCTGCTATAAATTCATTGGTGACATTGTCCCACCTGTGAAGTTCCATAGAAGTACAAAAAATTCCTTTGCAAGACTCAGTCAATATCATTTCCGTAATGTCAAGTTAAGATATTTAAGTATTAAAATGCTTAGATAGGAATTAGGCCACTGAACAGTGCTACAAATGCTGGAAAATTTCTGAGGCAGCTTCACTCAGATTGCCAGAAATTTCTCAGAGATTTCTCAGACACCTCCACAAGTAGGTGAGAGACAGAGCTTTTGTTCCTCAGGCTTTGGACAAGATTTTAGGGTTTAGCTCCATAGAGCAGACATGTTGGCTGACATATAAGGAGCAGAGGGAGGAAGGATGCAAGCAGGTGATGTGAGACCTCTCTGGACCACCAACAGCTCTCAAATCTAAAAGCAGAGCTGAGTCCCATAGGTTTCTCACAGTTACTGTAAAGATAGGTACAGCAGAAGGGAAAAGGTTCTTGGAAGAGCAGAAACTGAAGCAGCAGGTGTCCCCTGCATGTGAGCTGTGGATAAAATCAGAGGTGAACAGACAGAGCATGGGGTGAATCCAGAAATTATGAAAGACTGGATTATTCATATGCAGATGGGATAGAGAGAGTTACAGAATTGAAAAGGGAGGGCTGAAAAGAAGACAAAAGGCAAATGCATCTTTGGGACTGATGCAGAATTGCTGGAGAAAAATTCCCAAGGTTGACCTCCAAATTGAAGGCTGAGTTTGGCACACTAATGAAATCATTTCATGGGTTTTTATCAAGAAATAAATTTAAATAGGTTTAAAATTTAAACAGAGACTGAGTGTGGCTTACCAGAAGGAACCTAAGCCACAGGGATAAGGAGGAACTTCACCTGAAGTCGCAGAGAAAACTGAACCTGGTCCAGTTTATGGTTAATCTGGTTAATCTCATGAGAGCTGAGGAATTGCACTTAGCTTTATGCATCTGGAATGGGGAATTGTATCTGGAAATATATATGATCCTAGCATAGGTTTGAAAATCAGCAATAATGAGTAAATATCTGGTAACCATAGGCTTTATGCTGCAACACAATGCAGTTACCACTTACTAGCTGCCTAAAAATGTTCATCTAGAAAAGCATACTCAGATACATCCACACAAATATCAGGAATTCCAGTTCGTAACTACAGTTTCTACGAATAAACCCTGATCACATATGGTTTGTATTTAGGTTGTACAGACTGTCTACACATCCTGCTTTTTGTACTTGCACATCTTTGCTCTATAAATTTAAGACTTACTCTTTCCTTAGAAATCAATTTCTCCTGAACTACCAGTTGCTTTTATTTCTTCATCTGCTAATTCTGACTTATTGGGGAACACTCATTCATCATATCTGCAATTCAAAATAGTGGCACCACCCATCCTTCCTCCATGTTATCACATGGAAAACAAGCTTAACTACTTATTCTTCTTAGGCATTTAGATTTTCTGTATTGAAAATGACCTGATAGGCCACAGAAATAGAAAATACCATAAAATTGAATAGATAGAAAAGAAACAGAAGAAATCATGAACACTGAAAAGATCCTATACCCAAAGAGTTTTCCCACATCCTGAAGCAGTGCCACAGCTCTCAGCTCAGAAATGCACCCTCTGTCTCCTTCTGTCCAAATCCACACTACTTCTGAACATTTAAGGAAGTAACTTCAGCAGAACAACACAATATTTAAACAAAAAAACGACTTTGCCACGTGCCTGGTGCTGTCCTCCATTGGCCTTCTTGGCTAAAACTTCGGATCACTATTAGTCACATAAAGTTATTGAAACACAGAGTTGGTGGCCCAGAGGATGACCCAACTGAAAAAAATGTGATGTATTCTGAAGTTCAGAAAGCTTCAACCGAAGCAGAACCAGAAATAAGAAATCTTTCTTTAGGGAGGGAAGATTTAGGTTGGATGTCAGGGGGAAGTTCTTTACAGAGAGAGTGGTGAGGTGCTGGAACAGCTGCCCAGAGAGGTTGTGGATGCCCCGTCCCTAGAAGTGTTCAAGGCCAGATTGGATGGGGCCCTGGGCAGCCTGGTCTAGTATTAAATGTGGAGGTTGGTGGCCCTACATGTGGCAGGGGGTTGGAGATTCATGATCCTTGAGGCCCCTTCCAACCCTGGCCATTCTGTGATTTTTTCTGTGCCATGATTTGAAGGAAAATAAAGAAAACCTTTGTATGTGCCAGCAGCTCCTAAGCAGTTCCTAAGCTGGTGTGCTGTCACTGAGCCAACTTCTGCCACGTCTTCTGCACGGATTGCAAACGGTAATGACAGCTAAACTGCTTGTCCTGGGGCTCACCTTAAAGCTCTCCTGCAGAGTCCCCCACAAGCACAGAGTTCCCACAGATCACAGCCAAATTACAGCTTCATTGCAGTGATTTGCAGCTCCATTATTTTTTCCATACTGCTAATACCACACACTTACACATTGCCTGGCCAAGATGTTTGAAAGACCAATTCTGTCTTTAACAACTGTTCCCAGCTTTCCTTTGTGTTAAAGCTTTGGCTTCATGTTAAAACCCTGACTTTTATTACAACCAGCCTCTGCATACACCCACCTGCTGGATTGCTCCTGGGTTACTCAAGTAGAGTTTTATAGAGATCAATGCCAACAAGAATATGGGCTTATTTTTCTTCATGGCACAGATGAGACCTGAAGAACAGTTCACAGCAAGCACTGGAATTTGGCTGTTTGGGCACTTCTGGCCACAGGTATCAAGCATTCATTAAAAAGTATTTAAGTGAGAGAATATACTAGGAGAAATGCTACGTTTTCATAAGGCAATTTATGCCAAGTCACAGAGCCAACATGGTTGGTTTCAGCCATAGGCTCAAAAAATACCCATGAATTACCAAATAGCACAAGCAGAACAAACTGATTGCTGCTGCTGCAACCACCATAAATCCAGCTTGGGGTTAGTCCAGAATGGGTGGGAACATACCCCAGGAAAGTAGCACTTATTCATCCCCAGAAGTTTTTCAGTTTAACACCCAGGTAGGTAGATCCTCAACCCAAACACCACTTTAAATCCCCCTTGTGCCACTATGTACATGGTTTAGCTGCTGGTTTACTTTGAATAAATAATTAACATTGGCTTCAGTTTGAAAGAGGTAGAAACCACTCAATGTGCATTTGGCAGTGAAAAAAAATAAATAAATCTTCAGAACAGATGTGGCCACTGTTCTGGTTGGGATATTTCTAAAATATTAAACAATCCTTTTTCTGATATAAATAACAGAAGCATAATTGAATTAATATTGACCGATAGTAATTGTTCCTTGTTCCTCAAGTCTGCCTTTTATTAGTGGGAGGAGTGGTGGAGGTTATTGCCTCTTTAAAAAAAATCCTCAGGCCCTGAAGCACCTTTTCTGCCTTATTATTATTGTAATAATGAGGGCAACTGATTTAATCTCTCCTTACACAAAACTGCAGCACAGCGATGGCTAAATAAACAGCCAAAGTCCTTTTGTCCCTGTGGGCTGTTTCTCGGTAATTAAAATCAATAGGATATTTCTCGGAGGATCTCTTTAACCTCATAGAGCTACAGTGTTCTGAGCAGGCAATGTAAAACAAACAAATGAACTCGCAGTCCTTGTGGAGGAAAAAAAAAATACAAGCAACACATTATTTTATTAGGATAATACTGTTTTTGGAGGGGAATCGGGCAAGAAGTAGTATTTAATCCTTTATTTATTTATTTTTAATTCCTTTTCCTTCTATTTCCTCCCATTTCTTAAAAAACAAAGCTATTCTGGCAGCATCCTTTATTCCCAGAGGTCATGTGAGCTGAAATAGTCCATTGATCTTCCTTCTTTAGGAAAAGGAATCGGCAACAGAGGGAAAACAAACATCACCCACTTGAGACTTGTGACAGCTCAGGATCTCTCAGTATAAGGTACTGCACATCTAAGGTTGAAGAGGAAAACAGCCAAAGTGTTTCACCACTGCTGATGCATGCAGTTGCAGCTAAGCTGCAGGGACATCACTGGGCTGACATCACCCACCTGATGGCAGGTATCATAGGCACCACTTCCAGGGAGGTATGATCCTGTGACCAGCACACAACAATCAGGAAAAAAAGGATTTACACTGCAACTCTGAGGAATACTGAATCCTGAGGTGTTAATCGATGCAGGGTGGAGCAATTAAACCACATGGAAGATGGCAAGAGGGGACCCTATTCTGGTCTATACAAGCATTTTGACTTTAAAAACATAACACTGCTTCTCAGTGCTTCTGTAGGACAAAACTGTCTGGTGAACCCTTGCCAACACAGGGTGGGGTGAGCTTAGCCCCAGGAGCAGCATCTCCTTTCTGACTGTCAGCACCCACAGGCTGCTCTTTGCCCATAGAGGGATACGAAGGCACTTGAGCAAGTCCTGGACCTAAGCTAAAAGGCATTATCATCAGCTCACAGCAGCAGGGAATCCATCCCCATTAGCTGCCTTTCAGTCCCGACACACTGCCACTCTAAGCAACAAAAGCCCAAACACACATGCAAGGAAGCAGCAGTTAAAATGAGAGGGATTTTAGACAGAAGCAATTATACTTTGTTAGACAGATGCCCAGGAATGGGTGGGGAGAGTCAATCTTACGCTCTGGTAGTTTTACAAGGTGTTTCCAAAGGTACAAAAGCAATATAGTAAGTGCTGTAAGAGGGAAACCAAGCATCAAGCTACTCTCATTGTGTCTCTGCTCTGGGATCTGGTTTTACATGTTGACAACTCTGGTACAGGCTACAGCCAAGATACATTGCTATGGTACAAGCAGAGAGGAAGTATTTCAGTGCTTGGGCACAATGAAAAGAAAACCCCTTTGCCTGGACTTCTAGCAATGCAGATGTCAATGCTTTAGCCACCAGGAAGGACATGGTCAAGCAAAAGGAAGACCTGAGACACGCACTACATGTGCCACCATACATTACATGGTCTATCTGGGTACTCCCAAGTCTAGCCAATGCTTGTGGTTAGCTGATTCTTCCACTTAGGAAGCTGCTTCCAATTTCTCATATTTTTTGCAAATTTAATCCTATGTACTGGATTTTTCTCAGGTTTGAGCTCCTGGTAAGCATACTCTGGACAGTTTCAGCCAAAATGGTTCATCTCTTTCTAAAGAAAAAAAATGTTAAAAAAAATAAAAGTCACTGTTTAATGCCTTTCACTTGCTGGAAAATCCTTACTTTGAGCAGCAGTAACACCTTTACCAGCAATCTGCCATTTGCAGGTAAGATGACTTGCAAGAAAAGGAGCCATAACCACTAAAATCTGTCAGCCTTAGAGCTGTGGAAAAAATATCTTGGTGTTCACCTGCACAGTAAAGGTTTCCTTAGATTTTACAAGCTCCTTGAAAATGCAATGGTGTCTATAAAAGAAGAAAGCATTGAGATGCCCACAATGCAGAGAACCTGGGCTTTAGGGTATCATGCAACAGCACCAAATCTGTCCAGCTCTCCAAAAACAGGGTCAGCTACAGCTATTCTGTCCCTAACAGATGGCTCTCTGACCTCCCTAGGCAATGCATTCAATCACTCACTATTCTAACCTTTGAGTTTTCTTAACATTCTACATTAGACCATAGTTTGAATCCAGGGAGTTGCTGACAACACCAGGGACACAAGAGAAATCTTTCCCACAACAGGAGGCATTTATATGTTCAAATATGTAAAAAAAAATTAAACTATACTCAGGTTACTTAACTCAGAGCAATACTTTTATACATAATATTTAGAAAAATTATATTTAAATCATTAGTTTGTTTTTTCTCTTACCAATAGGTCTATCTCTGAATGGAAGTTCTCTGCTGAAGTCCATATGCCAGTTAAGCATTTAGATGCACTCAGTAAAGTGCTTTTCCGTCCTAGAAATAGGTTTTGAAAGATTGCTTTTATCCAAGCCTTTACATTAGTGACCACCTTAAATCCTCAGGAAGGTGAAGATATCCTTTTACTAAAGCACATAGGAATTCCATAGGGATCACAGAGATTTTTTTTTCTCCTCTTAATTTTCTACAAATTTTAGCACACTACACAACCAAAATCTAAAGAACTGATTTCAACTGAAAGTGATAAGCAGCACAAGTCATCGATGCCTTTTTGTTTTTAAAGAAACAAAAAAGTTTGTTTGAAATGGTCTCTTCTGCTTTTCTATCTCCGTGGATATTTCTAGTGCTGCAGATTATATTACAGTTTCATATAAGGTTTCTTGTACTCTGCAAAGCATTTTATTACACAGTTAAGGGAATGATGCTTAAGCAGTTCAAAATTCTTCCCTGAAAATGAGTTTGTGTATCCCTATTTTCATTATTCACCGTGCAAAAAATCCTGTCAATAGATTATTTTTGTGAATATGTATTGAAGTCTTCATCTTCTGGCTACGCAATTGGGGAAAAGAAATATTTTACACATTTGAAACTGGAACAATACTGAAGGAATTACATAGAAGCTGATTAAAGATAATGAAATTCTTATGAATAAAATTGTATCTTGCTTAAGTCAACACATCTTACAGACAGTCATAGGTTAAGTACGCAGAAAGCTGGTGTTTCTGGTTTCAACTAAGAGAAGCTCTCTCTTCTTGATAATTTGCCCAAGAAGGGAGATGTGCTGGATTCCTATTCCTTTTTTCATATAAAGAAATCAGTTGATTGTGTTTATACCGTGCTGTTCTCAGTACATAACATCAATTCCCCTGGTTTGAGATATTTGAAGAAAACATACTTAGATGAATGCAGATAGCTTGGGAACAGATATAGGGATCCACTCACTGCCTTCAGACAAGTGGTGGTTGTTTTTTTTTTTGTTTGTTTGTTTGTTTGGTTTTTTTTTGTTTTTTTGTTTTTTTGTTGTTTTTTTTTTTTTTTGTGGGATTTTTTAGTTATTTTGAAGAAATCATCTGCTGACCATAGAATGGTTTGGGCTGGAAAGGATCATCCAGTTCAACCGTGCTGTAGTCAAAGATATCTCCCTCTAGACCAGGTTGCTCAAAGCCCCATCCATCCTGGCACTGCCCAGCTCCAGGGAGGGGGCATCCACAATCTATTCCAGTGTTTCACCAACCCCTTCAGTAAAGAATTTCTTTCTAATATCTAGTCTAGATCTACCCTAACCCCATTTAAAACCATTTCTCCTTGTCCTGTCACTATACACCCTTATAAAAAGACCTTCCACAGGTTTTCTGTAGGCCCCCCAGTGGACTATTTTGGACTAAAAATATATGGATAAACTTTGTTCTAGGCAATAGCTGTGAAGTGGACTCCTATATTCATTTTTGGAAGGACAAGTGGAGCATTACTTGTTGTCTCTTCTATTGGTAGAAGATTGCAGTATTGCATAGAGGGCAGACTGAGCTCATAAGAGAAACTACAGCCCTTTCCAAAGTCATGACTTTCTGGAATCGCGTGCTTTAAAGCTTTCACTTTAACCAAGGTCCCTCACACCTCAAGTTTGAATATCAGCTTTTATTATTGATCATGATAAAGCCCTTTTCAGATAATTTCATTGTCTGGAGAACACTGAGAAGTGTTGAAAATGAATGACATCTTCATATTATACAGCAATTGCACTTTTTAAAACATTAGATATTATATTCTACAAATAAGCAAATGATCTCAAGCATCACTGCAGCCATTAAACTTGCCCTTTACAGGAGTTCCAAAACAGCATGCCAAGAACCCTGCTGGCATGACCTGCCAAAAAACACAGAACTAAAACCTTCATGTCATCAACTTTGGTCCTGCTGTGCTCTGCCACTCATGAGTTATCTGGACATTTCAATCTCATGAGAGTCAATGGTTTGTCTGACTTGAAGTCACATATAGTCTCCACACCTACAGATGTTCACAGGACATTCTGTGTATTATGCACAGAGCTCCTGTACAGGAGTGGATATATCAGACCACCAGAAGAAAAGAGACAGAATACTAAAATTAAAAACAATTAAAAAGAAAAATGATGACAAGAGTTTGCTGCCTGTGTTCAGGGCAAACCCAAAACCACTCCACAGAGAACACAGTGGATTAAATTGCTAACAGCTCAGAACTCCCCATAGGTTTGAGCCAGCAGTGACATGTTACACGCACTGCCAAGAACTGCAAGTAACTGTGAAAGGCAGTGGAAAGAGTCAGGCCTCAAAGCTTTGAAAGAGTTACTCCTAGCATATCCTGGTGCAAATGGGGACTGAGTCCACTAAGCAAAGTAAGAAAACTCTGCACTGAGCTGTCTCCATATCTACCTCTGTAAGTCCTTAAAGACAGCATTAGCTCAAGCATCTGTATAATCACATGGGTTTTATGGAGTATCCTGTGTTCCTTGTTTAACACTGTATTTCTATATTTAAACAGTACTTCCTTTTCTAGATCACCAGTAGGGTGGTAACACATTTTTCAACCTGAATTTCTGCAGGACAAGAAATTTCACCCAAAAGAACCTCACTCCCTAAACTGCCTTTCACAGCCTCTCATGGCTTTTCAGACTTAATTTTCTATAGATTGCTTACCCATTCAAGAGGAGAAACTTGAATGCTCTCAGCCTGCAGAGCTATAGCCTGCAAAAAAATGTCAGGATCGTTCACCACAGCCCCTGAATGCAAGCTTAACTGCAAGTGGCTGCTTTTAGCACATCAATGTGAATTACTTGACTGCGAAACTAAGCAGCAATTAAACACCTCACCACTAAGCGGAAATGAGAAATTTACTGTTTGGTCTTCAGATAAGCTACAGCCTCCTGTGAGCTACTGTTATCAAACCCCAGGGAGGATCAGTTAGAGTCAGAATACTGTCAGTCTGTGGGCAAAAGGGGAAATATTTCTAATGAAACAGAAGTCAATTTTTATCATTCTCCCCTTGTGGTCTCCCTTGACTGCTAATAGCAAGGACTATGAGAAGGGAAAGGTGTTGAAGTTTAACTGAGATTACACCTGGAAGCAACTGTGTTGTACTGCTCAGTTGTAGTTAAGGGAATGGGTGAGCACGATCACCCAGCTTGGCCCTCTCCATTTCAGCAGTCACATTAATTTGGGACAGAGAAGCAAATGGTACTGCTTGCACACACTGTAGGCAACAAAAGAGAAACAGCCCTCCTCAGAAATATCATAAATGCCGAACACCACACTCTTCTGTTCACATAGACTTTGGGTTTATTTTTAAGCATCACTGACAACTGATGGCATGGAACTCCTTCAAACCAGAAGAAATGCCCATACTGAAAGTTCGGTTAGGTGGCATAGCACGTGCCTGCTCTGCCTTAAAATCTCTGATATTTATTTCAGGAGCTGCCTATAGCTAATTTCATGATGCTCTTTAATGAAATGTGAATTTAAGAACTACAAGGTTCAGCAATTTTCTGTTAGTCCTTGTCTATCTATCTATCAGTATTCAGAATCTCAGTGAAGACGGTAATATATTGCTTTAAGTGCCAACAACTATTTGATACTATCACACCTTCTCCTTGATTCATTTCTTACTGTTCTCTTGCTGCTTTTGATCCAAAACCTGCTAATCTCAACATAGTTCGAGCCAGGCTGGGAAAGGGACACCCATGGGAGAACTCTAGTGCCCATTTCTACCCCCTTGCGTGTTCTGTGTCCCATGCCTCTCTTTTGTTATCTTGGCCTTTGATGGCCATGGTGGGAAGTACCGCCTTCCAATTCATGTCACCAAAGAGGAATTAAATGGTATTTGACAGACTCTTGCATGGACATCCGATGATAAAGCATGCATCTCCTTTAATACATTCTCGAGAGAATAAACCTTAATGTTCACTGTGGTCCAGGTGCTGATAGCAACCAATCTTTCTTCCCCTGACCATGGTCAGTTGGGCCCTTGCCTGGGCTGGAAGGAGTCAATGCAAACTTATCTGCTGCCTTCTTCTCCTAGATGGTTGACATCTAGTGAGACCACCTACAGGGGCAAACAGCATGGGAGTTACTGAAATCACACAGAGCTAAACAACAGAGAAATAGACAATCTTACGTGCTGAGAAAGTAATTTGTGATGTTTCTCCACCTGCCATTCACATGCATACACATTACATATGTGATCTCAAAGGCTATTTGTCAGACAAGGAAATGAATTAGTGCAGATTCCTCACAGTCACTTCGGATGAATTTAAAGCCTTGCAGAGTATGCTAGTTTTAACAGCAGTGCTTAGGTCCCTCTAAGTTTTGGTTGGTGATACTTGCCCTTTATTTTGATTAACAGGTAATGAGGAGTCTATGTTTTGTTTTGCTAACCTGCATCTTTGATATATCTCCAGTTCCGCGCTCAGAAGGAGGTGCTTATTTACATTTTTATAATAAAAGCCACACATAGCTATGCAGTCAGAGAATGATTCCACACCAAAGAGCATGACATTATAGTAGCAAAATTGCTAAACAGTTACAAATCTGTGCTCCGTTACATGCATTATCTATTTGTTAACTTGAGCAGAATGCCTAGAAAATAGTAGATACTGCTGTCAGAAATGTAAGGGAGATATCTGTGAGGTAGAGATGATCTTACAGTCAAGGTGTAGGTCCAGTGATCAAGAGAGTAACAGCACAGCTTCACATGACAGACACAGTGACCTCAGAGAGCTGTCAGGCATCCCATGCCCACAACCAGAAGCAAGACATCATTTTTTGCAGGTGTTGTTTCAACTGGATAACCAGATAAAAATGGGGTGGTTGGTTGGTTCTTCCACCTCCCCTCCCCTCCCCTTCCCACCTCCACCTTTTGGCTTCACATCAGATCACGCTGCTGCAGGGAAAGTGACAACACCTTATGACTGGAGATGGCAAAAGCAGCATTTCACAACTTACTTAGGTGAGTTGTCACATAAGGCCACTTGCCCTTCAGCTCCTGAGTGGGTGTTTGTTATGGATGAGAGAAGGGCACTTGGACTTCCCATCTGCTACATGCAGCCGTGCATGTACAACCTATTTTATTTGTGAACAGAGCTACAGGAAACTTGGGAGTCATCTCCCCAGGCATAAGATGGAGGAATATTCTTTCCCATTCTTTGACCAACTTAGCAGTGAAACTGGAAGTACTTCAAGTCAATAGCTCATAAATTCTGTTTGTACAATGACTGGCATGAGAAGTCCATCTCATTTACTTGTATCAATGTCAAACACCTTGAGCCAGCTTAAAAAGCTAACTATGCTACTCAGAAACAGACACAGCAAAGATGTGGGCCATGACAGCTAATGCATTTCTGGGCAGTTTTGAGCCAGTACTGCATGGAATTGTAAATTCTGAGGGTGACAGTCTAAAAATATGATAGCATATTCTATTTTTATTAAGGAATTTACAGCCCTTCATGTTTTTATGCAAGTGACTTCAGTGCAACAGTTTAGTTGCTCAAATATCCAAATTCTGCACTAAATAGCTTCCTAATTTTCCTGTGCATCAGCATCAAGCCTTTGATTTTACACAAGCTCTGCAGGAAACAGGAGTTACCTCTAAGACCTACAATGTAAATGCTGGCATGTGAGATAAATCTCAGTATCTCTGTATTGCCAGCACCTGTTTCTCTCTTTTTTGGGATATGTTGCATCTGAATTATTTTAGACAACTATATTAAGATAATTCATACCTTACAAGTCCCCATGTTTTCCCCTCCAGCCAACATGGAAGCCACGGGTGACAAAACCACACGTCTCTATCTCTGGACAAAGTTATTCTGTTCCATGTATCCAACTAAAACAGCCTGAATTTTAACTTTCACACACCAAATATCCTCATATCAGTGTATGCAAACAATAAGTATTGTAAGTTAGGCCATGTCTCCTAAGAAGTCAGCCAGCCATGACACAAATGCATCCCTCCCTCCAAATAAGAGGGTTGATCCCCCTTATTTTTCCACAGCAAGATATAACACACCAATATTCAGCATCTTAAAGCAAATTCTAATTTCAATAATAGAGTACCCAGACCTTGAGTCCAATCTCCATAGGTATACAAAATCTTGAATTCCAGTTCACAGGGTGCCGAGCACTTCACAGGATTAGCAACAGCTGTGAACTTTCCAACTGCATGACTGGACCATAATGGTTTTTTTTGTCGTTGAAGATACTGTGTATCAAATATATTACAACAACCTGGAATATCTAGGTCCAAATTCCAGCTGAACTGCTAATCTTGTTCAACTAAGTTCATTTGAACCTCTGTAGCCTAAACTCCATTTGAAGACCACCTAAGTCAAAAGCATCAACATTAAAAAAGAAAAAGAAAAAACACAACTGAAAAATGCATTTTCCTTGACAGGCAATAAAGGAATTCATATACCATAAGCACTACTTCCACCTCCAGGTCAACTCTTTCTTGGTAAACCAAAGAAAATACAGCCATGCATTCAGAGCTGCCCTCACCCTGCACAGTATGTGGAAAAGCACCCCATGAGTTCAACACCCTGAAGCCTAGGAGACTTTTTCTCTTTGTGTCCATTAACTTAGAGAAAATGGAAAAAATAGACTTACAGCCCAGCAGGTCCTCATAGCCAGGGTTTTCTTCAGTATTTCTTCAGACTTCATCACCCCCCCCTTCACAGTCAGGCAGCCAACCTCAAAAGAAGGGGAGATGAAAGACTCAGCTCCTGATTTAAAATCATTTCAGGCTGAGGTTTTGCCAGAGGAATCGCAGCTGTGACATGCCCACCACTCTAACCATGGTGAATGAATCTAGCCACGAATCGTTAAGCTCCCCAAGCATCCAGTTTTCTCAGCCTGCTACTAATCACTCAGAAATCTAGCTCTCCGGACTATTTGTCATAAGAAATTGCTCCAATTCAAAAAGATGATCTGGAAGTTTAATATTAATCAAAACAGGGCATGTACCAGCAGAGATGCAGTTTAAATGTAAGTGTGAGATAAAGGAAAATAATTGCAGTCACCAAATTCCACACTGACACAAGAAAAATGCCTCACTGATGTCAAGGCAAAGCAGAGGCATTAACAAGCTGCTTCATCCTAGCCACAGTGGGGCTGGAGCTTGTGCAGAAATGGAGTTTAATGCATTTTTTCTATCCAAAAATGTTGCTGGTTCAGGAAGAGCAGCATACGCATTTCCTGGGATTATAAGAGGGCTGCAGCCAGAAGCTGGGAAAGTGACCACTACAGAGTATTTTATCTGACACAGATTAGATTTATCAGTTTGAGTTGTTACCTAGGCTACAGTAAGAAATGGGAATTCAAGGGACATTAGTCTTCTCCTAAGGCAGCTATCCTGAGCAGGTTAAGTAAAACATCTTCAGAGCTAGGAGATTGGAGCAGCACCCAGCTGTGGCAGAAGCAAGGAAGTAGCAGCACAGTGCTGAGCTGGGAAGCAGCATCCTTAATTTGCAGTCTGGTAGTACCTGCAGCTCCATTCTTTGGAAGACCAACACCTGTTTGCAGCCAAACCCGCTCAGCTCATCTCTAGTTAATTAAGTTCTGTTTTAAAGCCAATAGCAGTATTTGGAGCTCTGCACTTGTCCTCTAGTGTCAAAAAAATGATACATGTGTTAATATCCCATCCTTTTTAGGCTCTGAAAAGCAAACTGACCTCATGGAACAGTCATTAGTTGTTTTTTTTAATTAACTGCTCCACACTTTTCCCCCAGATCTTGCAACAACTTGCAGAAATGATGAAGCAAAGCTGCTCAGCAATAAGCTGCAGGAGTTTTGTCATATGCCAGAACAACTTTTGTTCTCACAGGCATTTGTCATGAGGCTGTCTCCCTTATACCCGTACCAAATCTACATCAAATGGAGTTTTTAAAACAATATAATGAGTACTCACCATTAAATTCCCATCTTCATTAGTATCTCATTTAACTGCTGAATTTATATCCCCAAGCATCTTTAATTTATTGATTGGTTCTAGGAGGGTTTTTCTCTTGCATTATTTTCCTTTCCATTTAGCATCAATTAATGGAATCTCAGCAATAATTTGTATTTGGGTTTTGAAATAATGAGTTACAGATGTTTAAATGATTTAACTAAGCCTCCACCTGTGATTGCTTAGGCAAAATTTCAAAAGTCAAGTCTCTGCCAAGACACAGACACCTTTATGTAAAGTCACATGAGAGCACCGAGTGCAAAACTGTGACCCTGCCTCTTTCTGTCCATGGCATTAGATGGAGCTGGTCACACAGCTGCAATCCATGGGCTGCTGGGGGACCAAGCTCTGCTTCCGACACATTTTGGGCATCACACAAGCCAATATCAGTGGCATCTTGCCCTTCCTGTGGCTCAGTTCAAGGCATACTCCTTATGTGCTATGCTTCTGAGAAGATGACACTTGAAAGACCCTGGAAAGGCTCTACAGACAAAATATGGGAAGTTGCACAGAGAAAGGAAATAACTGTCCAGACCCCCAGCAGTGCCAGGAACTGAGGTTGGAAACATGCTCACAGTGTAGCTTTCTCTGCTGCTGCAGTTAACTATGTTCTCTCAAAAAGGCAGGATAAAGTTTTCCATCTGTTTCACAGGCAATATCAGGCCACAGACAGAGCAAAGGGGGTAAATCTCAGCAAGAATCCACATACCACAAAGGACAGAAGGAGAAACATGTTGGAAGTAAGATGTAAAGAGCCTGGGAAGAGGTTAAGATTAATTAATACTTTATAATAACTGAACTCATGCCCCGCAGTACAAGGAACTGCTCACTCCTCATTAGAGCCAGCAGGTGTTCTATTTTCTTCCTGACCACTAGCTCAGCACCTGCAGAGAATGGAGCAAATAGCTTGGTACACCCCTTATTACAGCCACCTGGCAATGCCTCCTACTAGTGCCATCAGAAAGGAGCTGCCTCAGATGTGGGAAGCATCACTCACTGTAAATGTTCTGCCTGTTCGGGACCAGAGGTTGCTTTGAGTCAGAATTTATGTTAAGGCATGAGTTGCACCCAACTGAAAGAATTAGTAGACTTTCAGTCATAGCCACAAAACCTTAATAATTGCAACAAAAGAAAAAACAAAGCCACACAGTTGCCCGCTGACAACCTTACCAGGCAACTTTGCAAAGCTTGACTTGTTAACACTACAGAGACCACCTTTTGGGGTTAGATATGACCCCTGAAAAAGAATATGTCAAAGTGCTGCAGCGGCCTGGGACTTCCCCATTTCAAATTCACAAATCACAAGGAGCTGTCAAAAATGAAGAAATGCTCAGCAGGCCCTAAGGCAGCAAACCAAACCTCACTCCCTAGCAAGAGTAGTAAGGATTATTCTTTAAGTGACAGTGGCTAGATGGAGGAGGAAAAAAAATACCGGAAAGTATTTTGATGAGTTTCTATAAACTTGAAAAATCCTATCATTGGCTATAAAGTCACTGAGGAGATTGTGAATGGTGATTGTGCAGCTCTACAAGGTAATTTATCTCCCTGACCAGTACTTCGTAAACTGTCTATTGAACTGCCCTCTGTTAAAACCA
>NC_064436.1:64564882-64574882 GCF_023343835.1 Lagopus muta
TCTCACACTGCAGCAGCTATGGTCCTGACTTCAGTTCATCATACAGAGCAGCACAATGGGAAAAGTCACTGTAGTTTTAATGCCTGACATAAATCTGCCTCTTTCCTTGTTTTATTCGCCTTACTCTACGCAATCACTGTCCCAGTCAGTTCAAATAGGACTCGAAAATCTTGTGACACATGGTAGAGAACCCTTTATTGGAAATACTACACTTGAAAATTAAGTATGATGGATTATGTGTAAAACAGCTTTTTTTCTCCTCTGGATACACAAATATGCATATAAAAATATAGTCCTCTTTGCCTCTAAGTACCAAGAATGACTTTTAGATGCACATGATCTCTCTTGCTGGGGGTCCTGATGCCATCCCAAAGATGGGGAACTGAGTTGCAGACCAGCTGGAGTGACTTGAATGCTGATACATAAAGGCAGAAAGCAAGATGGTCCCAAAAAGCTGCAAGACTCTCCTCTCTGTTCTGCTAACAGACTGATCACCTATTAGTCATCATCTATGATCAAGCCTGCAAGGAGCACTCAGGGAACAAGGAATCTCTACACTGGGACATCCAAGGTACAAAGACTGGAGGTGCAAGAACTCTCAAAATTTCAATCTACTTATAGAGGATATTCAAGAAGCACATCGGGAACCCAAGTTTTAGAAACCACCTTGGATTCAGAACTGAAAGTAGTTCAAATTAAAAAATAAAATCTTCCATGCATGAGTTAGAGAGGAAACAACACAAATGTCATTTCATTTACATGACAAAGTGCTGCCATTATTTCAGTATGACAGAATGCCACTAAGGGCAATTTCTAAAAATTATTTAAACAATGTAATGAGTTAAATGTCAGCATTAGCTAATTATGTTTATGCTAATTGTTAATTAGCCCCATAATGGAGACAGTCTTAATTAACAATAGTTATGTGTGTGTGTATATGTGTGTGTGAAAGAGTGTGTGCTGAGAGAGAGACTGCAAAAAATGTTGTAAGCAATTTAATTTCCTGTAATCGTAAGTATTTCATTTCAGACATTAATGAGAATTTTTCAATATACTTTAGAAAAGATGTGATTAACTTCCAATGTATCTGTAAGCATCCCTTTCCATATAACATCTGTTTTGTCACAATAATTGCAAATTTTTTCTTTTAAAAAATGTGAATACTGGAAAACTGTACCCCCCAGATTTCTTTTATGACAGGGAAAACCGTATACATTGTAAAGATAAGCAGGGTGATGGCAGAGGCAATCCTAGGCAGAGCTGAGTCTCCCATCCCCAGGTTCTCACTCCAGTCTCAGCCAAGATCATAACAAAGTCTGCAAAGATTTTGTTTAGAGGACTCAAAGTAGTCCCAAAATACCTGAAAGACATCTTAAATCAGAAGCATATGTAGGAAAACAGGAAATATCCCTTTCACATTGACAATTTCACAGTCCCAATTAGAAAGGCTCTCCACAGCTGCTCTGCCTTCAGTGGGACTTTTGGAAAGAAATTGCTCTGAAGTAGAGTAAGGATAAGTAAATTAGAGCAGATAGGCAGCTGATAACCTGGATGAGCTTACAATAAGAAATTAACAAAGGTTTTTATATTCTACAGCTGCACACACACGCTCAGACACACACATAATGGGATGTATCCTATACCAGAACAGGTACAGCCAGCCACTGTGCTACCTTTTGTGCTTGGTGCAAATGACAGGCTTCTGAGTACCAATGAGGATATTCATCAAAATGGTGGAGCAAGGTGCTGCATACAAGTTCATGGTGGGAGGACAAAAGGCAATAGATGCAAGCTGAGAGAGGACAGACTGGAGACTAGCAGGACTTTTTCATGATGCCAGCCAAGCTGGGGAGCAGGTTGTCAGGAAGGCTGTGCAAACTCCATCCTCAGAGGTTTTGAAAGCCAGACCCTGAGCAGTCTGGTCTGACGTCAGAGATGACACACTTTGGTTGGACAGAGACCTTCTGAGGGCCCTTCTAACTGAACTATCCTGCAATTACTAAGTTATCCTATAAAACCACCTTTTGGATGCACTGTTCTAGCCCATAGGCCACAGTGCCTATTACTGGCCTCCAACTTAAAGCTAACACTGCTTCTTTAAAATCTGATTCTGCTTAGAGTTAACAGAAAGTCACCACCTGGACATACACTGGGCAAACTCTGCTCTGAGAACCAGTCTCAAATTCATCAGTCCTAGCAGAGATGGCCAAGTGTAACTGAGAAGTGCATTTGTCCTAGAGTGTGTTTCTTAAATCCAATTACAAGTCTAATATAATTCCATCCATGCTGCTGTTAAAAATACTAGGGCTTTGATTTAAGTTACACCACACTAAATATAGACACAGCAAATAGTTCAGTGGCTTGCCAAAAACTAACAGTGGACTATTAATGACATTCCTGATCTCAAGGAATAGGAGAGCCTTGGGAATAGGAATAGCCCTGATGCCTATGCCTGCTCTCCCTGTGTGCTGCTGTATTTTGACTGGAATCATGAGGTCAGCAGCTCTTGGCTGCTGTACTGTTCCACGTATACAGACTTAAAACCCTCTCTGGTTTGTTTTGTTTTCTGTGGAGGAAAGCCTTCTCACACAGCCATGAAACATATGGCAAAGGAAGAGTCCCTGGAAGCAATACAGGAACCAGAAAGTCTGTGGAGCTCAGGATAGTTCATAAAGCCAAGGACATCTACAGAGACAATCTATCATGACAGCCATCACTCTCTGTGCCCCTCCTCTCCTTCCCTGCAGCCAGCCCCCGGGAAGTCTTGTAGAATTTGGCCTTGAAGCATTCAAGAAGATATATTTACAGATACGCATGATATAAAACTAGGAGGAGAAAAAAATTTACTCTCCAACATGCCAGTTTGCTGTTGTCTGCTTTGATGCTCATCTATGAATGAGAACTAGAATAGATCCTCTACTTTTAACAGGCTTGGTTAATATCTGAAATGATTACTATTGTCTTTGAAATAAAGTCCTAAACTTCTGTTCTCCCATATTTATGCAATAATGAGTATTCCTACCCCCAGGCAGATCAACGTTTCCTGCCAGCTTGATGTCATCTACAAACTTAGGAAGGATGCACTCAATCCCCTCGTCCAGGTCATCAATAAAGGTATTAAACTGGACAGGCCCCATTACTGACCCCTGAGGAACACCTTTCTTGACCAGTCACCACCCTCTGGGCCCAGCCCTCCAGCCAGTTCTTTACTCATCAAGGAGTGTACCTATCCAACCCATGATACTTCCCTTAGCTGAACTTCAACATATCCATTAGCCTGTGGATCAGTGTATGTTTAGCTGAAAACCACAATGCTCACCTGTATTTGAAGCCTCACTCACAGGATTTTCTGCAGTTGTGGAACAAAGGGAACTCTTTAAAACTAACTTCTTCAAAGGCATCTAGTTACACAGTGGATTGCCAACTCCCTTTGAGACTCAGGTTCTTAAATATAGTCAAGAACTGGGGCCATAATGGCTTCATTGTAGAAATTTTGCCTGTGTTAGGACTGAAGACCATGCTGCCTGTTCAGATACTCAACCAATTTATTTTAGTGAAGCTCCATTATTGTGCATATAGCTCTTCTGATTTCTGACCCCTTGGGATCTAGTCCTTAACTTTATAAAACATTTAAGATTCTCAGATGAAAGATACTAGTTGAATTTAAATTCTTGTTTAAAAAAAAAAAATCACGATTACACAGTCTGCAGTTTATAAGCTAAACACAATTACAAACAAACAAGGAAACAAGGACAAGTCTCAGTCGCTCTGTGGCTGCCCTGTATCATAACATCTAGATATGTAAGGACAAGCTACATGCCATTTGTCCTATTTTGGCAGTGACTGGGTGGGCAACAGACACAGAGGATGGATTTGATCTGCTCCATGAATTTCAAGAACTGCTGAGCAAATGCAGTATGCCTGCTCCAGCCCTGCCAGGCTTCTGCTGTGGGCTCTATCCCTATACTGCTACAGAACATGGGAAAAGAGATGGAATTGTGCCTCCAGCAGTCATGGCAAGACTGCAAAGTGAAAAGTAGGCTTGTAAGCAAGAGGAAGCATCTGATTCTCACAGCAAAAGAGAAATGTGATCTGGCTTCAGTGGCCATCCCTATTGCCCCCTCCAAGGGCAAAACCTGCCTTTACCTCACAGCCCATATATCACAAGGCAAGCAGTTCTGATTTGAACCAAAGGATTATCAGGACAGCACATGAACAAATGGGGCAAAAGAGTCCAAATTAGAAAATAAAAAAATATGATAATAGAGCATTATCCCCACCAAAAGTCAACATGTGCCACTGCTATCCAACCACTCTTAGCTTTGGCCAGAAAAGTTACAAATTGTTGCTCTCCTCATAGGGCCTGACAAAGCTTTCTATTGTTAGGCAGCTTTATTTCTCCTGGCAAGGGAATAGGTATCTTTGGAAAGCCAAGGAGCCTGGCAGGCTTTGGAGCTCAGAATATGCTTAGGATATGTTTGGTGCCATTTGGTTCTCTGACAGGGAGCCTCCTTCTGCCTTGCCTCTGACACAGAGATTTCAAAGAAGCTCAGCATGCAGTGGATGCTAGGGAATAGCATGTGGGGTTGTAGTATAACACATTGTATAATCAATGGATATCAAGATGCCACAATCACAAAATAAACAAGAGAGTTAGGTGAAGTGGACTATGATAACAAAAGAGAATAAGTGGAAGGCTTACCCTTATGCTGGGCTCACCACAAAACACCAGAAGAAGGGATCTCCAGACAAGATCATTCCCTACTGGTAGCCAGCTCTTAAATAGGTCTAGGAGGGGTGGAGCCTGGCTCCACCCCTACCGGCAGCACAGGGTGAATTGCCTTCACCCGTGCTCCTCTGGCTGACTCATGGCTCACCTCAGGTGATCAATCAGAGGTTCAGGCCGTGACTTAGTAGTTCCCATACACACATGGAGTCATGGGGCCTTGTGGGCTTGATACCTGTAGCATCACTCCCAGGGGTGAAGAAATTCAAATAGATTTCATGAAGGCACACCCTGGAAGGCAGGGCAGGGGCTGAGCATCCTTCCTTCCTCGCTCTGGGGCATCCCTCAGCACAGACACAGGCATTATGGACAGCACAGGAAGTCAGCTTTGAGGGCAGAAGAGATATAGCTGAACTGTCCACACTGAGCCAAGAAAAGGACAAGCCTATGACCCAAGTCCCTGTGGTGGGACCCAAGTCCCCGTGCTGTCACCCGAAAGTGATGTACAGGTCATGGATCATGGAAAGGCAGATCCCAGGCCCAGGCTGTGGCACTAAATAAGCTCAAAACTCTCCCTTTCCAGCATAAAGCCAGGCCTGAGCAAGTGTTTATATGCAACTGTATGGTGGTGGGTGATGCTGGACAGCATTACTACATCAGCATTTATCCAGGACTGCAATGTGAGTGCTGCTGGGGGCCAAGGCTTCCCATTGAGCATGTGCCATCAGATCATTTTCAAGGAAAATAGAGGGTTCCCTCTATATCCACACATTCCAAGTGGCTTTCTCCTTTCCAACAAAGAGTTAGTCACAACTCAAGGAACATGGGGCAGATAGGAGGAATTGGTCTTAATTAGCTAAACGTACTATATGTGCTATTGCTTCACATTTATGTGGTTAAGGGAACATAAGTCCAAGGAAACAATTTTTGTTGTCACTTCCTTTGCACGTTAGTTTCTAAACAAGTACGTTATTGTTTTATTAAGGTGGTGAATTCCCTGATTGATGGCTGCATTCGCAGGATGACCTTGTCATTGTTTTCTCAAGTACTTGTAATTGTTACAGTGGAGTACATTGGGCTTTAATTATCTGTGCTAAAAACTCATACACTCTGGTTACACTCTGCTGATTGTATTGGATACACTACAGTATTTATTTGCCGAAGAGGGAAAAATGGCAATGGCAAGTCAGTCTAAGGATTCACACGAGAGAAAGTAATGGTGGACATTACAGGTTTCTAAAATACTGTAATAGCATATAGTAATTCAAGCAAGCCTGGTAATCAGTTGATGCTCGGGTTCAGTACAGACTACCTGCTATTATATCAGGCGGTCTCTCCATCTTGGGAAAATATCTGTTAAGGTATAAACATTTAAGTGAAAGAGGTATAGAATGTAAATACCATGGATTGGCAAACCATGCGTGCTGCAGTAACGCTCTAAATTCTTCCTCCTATTTGAATATAATGTATTCATTTCACACAACCAGCCAGTGGCAAGCATTACAAAGCTTCAATTGCTGTGCATGCTCATTATAAATAATTTAATTCAGACAGCATTTCTACAAAGTTCAGTCCCCATGAGGATTTCCCAGAAGGAACCTGAGCCCAAACTTCTAAATCAGTGCCTGCCAATGTCCGCAATGGGAACAAGACAAATAGCAACACTGCAAACCAAAGCTCAGAGACCCCAGAAATGTACAGATGTACATGAAGAATGCTATATTTTGGAAAACAAACAAACAAACAAAGAAACAAATCCACCAAGGAAAGAAAAAAACAAAAACAAAAACAAAAACATTTATTTATGGAAATATGAGTAATCTGTGATGTGCCAGATCCCCATTATTTAAAAAATACTGAAGCTTTAGGGTTTCTGTCATTACTGAACTTGGGATGGAGGGAAGTACAGAACATCAAAAGATGCAGAGTGTGTTAAAAAATATATTACCTCACATTCAGTCTCTGAAGAAGCTACAGTAAAAAGTACTTTGAGATGAAAGACATTTATATAAGTAGATAAATGCCACAAGTGCATGTTTCCACCCTGATGCCTCCTTACTTGTATTGTTGCCATCACAATATTACTGATGCTCCTGCTTTTCTGTTTAATACAACTTTAAAGACAATTTATGCTGTGTTCTGCTGCTCTTCCTCATAGTTGGTAGTGTTTTGCTTTATAAGCAGCCCAATGATTTCACAAAGTGAAAGAAGGATGGTCTCATCTGATAGTATTTAATACAGAGGGACATTACAAATTAACAGCAAGTGCTAGAGAGATGTTATACTCAAACAGGAAACATGTACCAGAGTTTGGAGAAATCTAACTCCTATTTGGATTTCATTACTGAGTTCATTTCTGTCCTAACTCTTTCACAGTAATTCTTCTATCACTAGAAGGTCTTCTTCAAGTTCATCTCGCAAATGCATGTTTATAAATACACATGTATATAAAAAATATATATTGCTGATAGTATAAACATGATATTTATAATAAAATATTTTACAAGCCTATTTTAAAGGGCTTCACTCCTTAATTAAGTCAGTTAAACTTGCATATATCTACCAGGAATGACTTACGAGGCATCATTTCAGCATTGCAGTGCAGAGGGAAGAATTTGATGTACAAAAACACCGATGCAAAGCAACTCTGTTGTTCATTCATGTCAGTTCACAAAACACACATTCTGTAGTAAGAAATTATTTGGGAGTAATTTCATTTGTTATTAAATTTAACATAATGTGGCAGTATTAAATAAAGCGCATGTATTAAGGCTAATTTTTTCACTTCAATTATTTCAGTTAAACTGCAGATGCATTCCACAGTGAGCAGAGCAAACACCCAGTGAGATACTTGTGCCAGACTCAGACCTAGAGCCAGGGGGAGATGCTGCTCTCACACTACACACCTGCCTAGGCCAGCCTGCCAGCTCTGACGCAAGAAAGGAAAGAAGAGCTGAAAGTTATTTAAAATGAAAAGTAGGCACAGTCATTGCCAATGTACACACTTCAGAGCAGTCTGTATATTTTTACTAATGTGACAAACACTTAAATGAAAGAAGTGAATTCACAGCTACAATAAAGCAGTGGCCAAGTCTCCCTTACCCGTATTTTATTTCTAGCAACAGTAATAAAGTGGTTGTTTGATGAGCTTTTCTTCTCTTTTTCTTTTCCATTTTGCTTCACAATCGAACAAAAATGTTTATGAGAAAACAAAATAACCTATTGTATTAAATTCTTGTTCCTATGATTCCACGGTAAACAATGGCAAGATTTTACACATTAACATAAGCTGATGACAACATTTTGTTATTTGAGAAATACTTGGATTCACCTAAAGGGCTGAGGTTTTACTCAAGCATTAAGGAAAAATATGCCAAAGATGAGAAGTCATACTGTGGAAATGCTGTGATAACTGAGCATGTGCTAACATGATAGCATTAGGTTGAAATACCCATGAAAACTGAAACACTAGCAGAATAAATACAGTGTGTGCCTATGCATGGAATGTAGGTTTACCATTGTTTCCTCATCCCTCAGAACCCGTGCAAACAGTTTCAAATGAAAGACAAGTATATGTGCACACAAACAAAGTGTGTGTGTACTCACGCATTCCCTGGGGGCTGTCATAACCCGGGTGTTGTTGAGCATCCTCAAGTCCCCCTGAAATCGGTGCTAGAAACAGCTCAGTACTTTGCCTTCAAAGTCATCCCAGAGCAACCAGAGCTCCTCAGGGCTCTCAGACACTGTGCACACATGGACAAGAAAAGCAGGGAGTTGGAGAAGCCAGATCTCTGCTGGAACAAATCTGTCTTCATTTCTGCACTGCTTCCTCTCTCCAAAGGCCATCACTTGTTTTCAAATCTCCTTGTTAAGGAGCAGTATTCTGCAAAGTGTCCTTGCAGGTACTGCCCAGTTCCTCACTACCCTGTGCATGGTTCTTGGGCTCAGCACAGCCTGACACTGCACCCAGTGTTACTTCTTTTGCTCATATGTGAATTCCCATTAACATGATTCTGCCCTTACATGAAGCAGCCATGTAGAATTTGACCTATTTCCAACAGAGCCCTCTTCATTTAATCCTTCTGCAGAAAGTGTCACCTCAGATATTTGTTTCAATGAAGTTATTGATTTCATATCTTCACCACTTTTGCTACAGTATTTTAGGTCGGGAGGTCACGTGGCCCTGCCTCATCCAATAGCTGTCTGGTCAATACCTTGGAAAACCTCGCTATTGACTGCTGGAAGAAATGGTCGTGCAAAAAAATGGACCTGACATCAGTCAAATGGATTATGTTTGGCAACCCCAGGTGGTACAAAGTGAACATGTACTGATAAATACATCAGCCTCATAAACATACATGTGCCACCGATTTTAAAGCAGCTGATTCTCTTCAAAAATGAAATGAAGATGTGGCTGACTGAAAGTCTTTGGGACTGAGCCAATGTTCACTAAAACCAGGATCCCCCTCGGTTTCAATGAGGCTTGGAATCGAGCCATAGGACTAAACTGGTGGATGAGCAGAGAGGCACAGGTATCTAATGCAAAAACATCACCTTGATGCTACAGTTTGGAAATAAAAGCATAAAGTAACAAATAGGCAAATAGTTTGGAAACAAAAGGCAAAAAGAAAATGTCGGAACCACCAATTTCTGCCATTTACTCAGTCCCACAGAAGAAGCTGTGTACATTTCTGTGTTTGAAAAGTGTAACCAGGAATTTAGGTTGATTTCTCTGTCTGAGAATGCAGAAAAAAAAAAAACACAACAGTTTTTTGTTATCACTGTGTGCCTTAGATCCTGAGAGGTCCAAGACATGTGGACAGAAATGTCCCATGAGAACATTTTCCTCCATGCAGTAATTAAGGTGTCAGACTATGCAACTAACTTAGAGTGGACAATTAACTTTTGGACAACAGTTAAAAGACAAAACTGGCAATGTGAAGCTGTTTCCCACTTTTATCTATGTTTCATAATCGTTATGAATGATTTTATATCATATATATTATTTATATTATACAAGTTTATGTGATTTTATGAGACTTGTTTTTAACGTTCTGGGTTGATACTTGGCTACAAATGACAATTAATATTATCCTTTTAACTATTGGTTTTATATATATATATATAGGGACAGTGCAGTGCTCTTTTTTGCTTTAAACTCAGTCACATTTCTACCTTTATCTGCACATGTTTTCCCAGCAATTCCTGATCTTCACAAAGTGACGTCCCAGCTATAGCAAAGAGTGCACTTCCAGATGTGACAGTACTATCAGA